>NC_073720.1:11351668-11507839 GCF_023634085.1 Falco cherrug | reverse complement strand
TATATCACAGGAGACAAACAAAACTGCTGAAGCAAAAGGATAATGCTGGCACAACAACAAGAGAATAAATGCACTGTGAATGCATTTAGGTTGAAAATTGAGGGTGGGGGGTGGGGTGGTGTCAACCATCAGAACAGGAAGCTTTCCAGCTGCAATGGCAGATTCTGATTTTAGGTTTTTATCAGTGGTTATAGGACACAGCGCTCACAGATTGCCAGGAGGTCCCCTATGCTCCTGTTTTTTGTTCCAGCTAGTAATTAGCATGGGACATTATTCAGATGGCTCCTTTCTTCCAACAGACTTCGTTGAGGATCACTCCAGTTGGAGAACCTAGGTTAAGCATGCAGTGCTCCTCTGCCCTCTCATTCTGTAAAACCTCTTCACCAGTAATGACTTCCAGGGTACAGGTCAGTGGAAGAGAGTTGTGTGGCTGCACATGGATAAAGCGAGAGCATGAGAGCAGGAATGCAGGTGTTGCAGTTAGCAACATAAAATACAGTTGAGGTGCCTCTGCCCAAAGGCACCTGATGCCCCGCGCTATTAGTGGGAAAGGCTGCTCTGTGCCCACCTTGTTGGATTCAGGGGAGAGATGCTCTAAGCCCTTCTCTGCTACAGTGTAAGAAAAGTAACCGTATCACCACTGGTTATCAGTAAAGCATCATTCTTCATCCTGAAATTGCTGCCCAGTGTGCTACAGCACAACACAATGCTCAAACCATGGACCTTTACATTATGGAATATGTATGATGGCAGAAGGGTGGGGGAGGGAACAGCCCAAACCAAAATGCATTTCAGGGGTTAATTTTTTGTACATCTATCAAATACAAGAGCTTCGTAAAAGACTAAATTACCTTCTTCAGACATTGCACAACCGGTGATACGAGGTCTGACACCGCCCCCCCCCCCCCCGCGCTGGACCGAACAGAGCACCGCGCACACGAGAAATACCGACACCCCCCCCGCCCCGCAGCTGCCCCCCCCTCCCCCCCCCCCCCCCCGCTCCGGACAAGCCCCCCCTCCCTCGGGCCGCCCCCGCCGCCCCGCCGCCCCTTACCGGCCGCCCGCACCGCTCCGCTGTTTACCGCCGGGCGGCGGGGCGGGATCTCGGCGCTGCCCGCCTCCACCGGGCCCGCCCGGGAGTCGGCGTCCTCCGCTTGAGAGTGCTTGACGTTTCCTCTAAGTTTCCTCTAGAAACATCCTTGATAGGATGCAAAGCTTGGGAATTCGATGGTTCCCCAAAACCAGAATACTGCATGGAAAGCGCTATCACCTCAGATCCATCCTCCTGCTTTAAGAGGTCCAGGAATAACATACACATCTGGTTATAAATGCCTTTCATCAATTAGCAGAGCGGCAAGGAATCAATCATCCCAATATTCTCTCTTTATTTAAAAAAAATTACAAAATCAGGAGTGACGTAGGACAGACATCACTGCCAGCTGATGTGTTTCAAATGCTGATCTTGTCAAACCACTGAAATATTTGTATCTGGCGCAAGCTCACCAACAGCTCTATTATCCCCTGCACGTCCTATATAGAGCACTTGCAAATCCCCTTCAGCCAGAAGGTGAGTGCTTTGCATGTAAACCTAAGAGAAGAGTGACACAGTCTCCGAGTTGCCTTGCCCTGTCAGCAAAAGGTCTGCTGCCTCTGCTGCTCTGCATTATATTCTGCTGCATTACACCCTAGGAACAGCTTTGCTAGGACTCTCAGTCCACAGACCAGTCTGGGTATTGTGGGGCTGTCTGCTTACTTGCATAAATTCTCCTTTTCCCTCTAGCCCCGGGGAGGCTGACTGTGAAAGACATAATCCTCATCAGAAAGCCATGATTGTCTCTGCAAAGTGAGTGGTAAATCAGAGGGCGGTGACAAGCACTATCTATCACACCAGTTTCCTCAGTCAGGGTGCAGGCTCTTATTTTACTTGGGTATCTCCTTGCAGGGGAGATCACTGGATTAGAATTTGCTCTTTCCCTAGCAAGCACCTCCTGGCCACTGAAGTCTGGATCCAGTCCCAGCCCTAGTTTTGCACTGACTGTACTGAAATTCTATACTACAGTTTGTAACATGCTGCCCGAAGCAGCAGGTGCAACAGGCTGGTTTTTTTCTGGGCTGAGTTCAACCCAGGGAGATGAAACCTTCTATTAGAGCTTAAACAACCTTACACAGTAACTGCTGAAACTGGGACCACAGGCAGCAAGGTGCTATATGCATACCGGATGAAGGGATTCAAAACAGAGAGCTCCAAATAAATACCAGATGGTTGCTGTGCGAAAAAATCCGATTCAAAACAAGGAAGGATCTAAATTTGTATAAAAGAGCCAAAAAAAAAAAACCCCAACCAACCAACCAGCCAACACTGCTTCATCCCCTGCACAAAAAAAGCTCCATTTAGACAGCTCAGCAGTGCTGGCAGGACAGAATTTCACGCTGCCACACTGGCCTTCCACCCAGTAACCCCACTGATTATGGAGCTGGTGTAACAAAACAGGGAGCAAATCCCAGTCCCTCAAGATCACCATGTCTTTGGCTGTGTCTGTGCATCTTAGGTCCCTCTGCTGGCAGGCAGACTGATAGGATTTTCAGTTCTCTGCAAGTCATGATTGACAGGTGAACTGTTCCCAAATAAGATACTAGCCAGCACAGAGAAGCAGCGTGGAGCCTCCTGAGCCCTCGCTGAGTTCCTTTGAAACTTGACCACAGCACTCGTCAGGGAGGGTGAGGGAGCCACCAGGTCATGCTTCATCCCTCACACTGAGCGACAGCACTGGTGCAGTGAAGGGCAGGACACCCTGCACTCGCTGTGACATAGCATCTCTGCCTCTGATAACTGCCTGTGTGATATCCATCAAGTCAGATGTGCCAGTGCCTCGCCTGTTATGGTGGGAGAGACACCTGGTGCTGGCAGCTCACGTGAGCCCTAACCATGACACAGGCTTCTCAGGGCCAGATTTTATGGCTTGATCCATAAGGGAGCCTGAGCTGCTTCTGCCCTTATAAGTCTAAATTAACTACAGGCTACAAAACCTGTGAGGGCTCTGAAGACAATGATCGTTTACAAGAACAGATTTGCAATGCAGATAAAACAGGGCAGGCTGATGCATGTCAAGTCCTTGTCCCCTGACCAAGTAAGGTTTTCTCTGAACTTGCAGCACTTCCCGACTGCAGATGCCGGAAGAGGGTGGTGTTTGGGCACTGGCCATCTCTTGAGAAACTGGATTAACTGTTAGTGTGAAAGGAAGTTATTTCCAACTCATGCCTTCCAAAGTGCCTGTGTACAGTCAAAAGGCTACAGAATTACACATATTACAAAGATTGGGGGTTTGGGGGTTGTGTGGCTGGACCTAAGGCACAACTGGGGTCAATACTGTCACCCCAGCAATATGGCCCAGAGTAGATTCATGACAGAAACAAAGGCACATGAGTGAGAAAGACATCACCAATTCAGCCTTTTCCTCAGCCTGGATGTCTCCTTGCTCTGAGGTATGTTGTTAAAAGGAGAAAAAAACCCCCAAAACCAGCATTATGAACAATTTCGGGGAGCAAAGATGCCTCCTGCAGCATGTTCTCTCTTGTTCCAGGGAGGTCTTCTGGGATACCATACAACAGCTCTAATTCACCCTGCCTGCCTTCCGCAGCAGCAGCACACATCTTTGGAAGAGATGTTGGAGTCAGAGGGTGCCTGTGGGTGAAAAGAAAGGCCCAGCTCCTCGATTTTGTATCCTGGAGGGCAGAGCTCTGGGCAGCCACTGGCTCATTGCTTTGTAGAGAGCACAGCCTCCTCTGCTGACAGACCTTCGCTTTGCTTTGCTTTGTTGTTTTTTTGGGGGTTTTGGTTTGGTTTTGGTTTGTTTTTTTTGGTATTGGTTTGTGTTGGGTTTTTTTTTACTACAGTCCTTTGTGTTTATATTTCTCACTATTTGGTGAAAATGTTCCTGTTGTGGCAAAAGGTGATTTTGGCCTCATGTTTCTCCCAGACATAATGAGTGCTCCAAAGCCATGCTGATGGGAGAAGGCATAGCCGGAGCGGCGGGTGCTGGTCCGACGCAGTCGTCTCTTTGGTGAGGGTGGAGGTGGTCGCTTCTTGGCTTCTTTGATCTTGAGCAAGACCTGAAATCAGAAAATAAGATGGAAAAAGTAGGAAGTGCATCATTATTCACAAGCACAGTAAAGGAGGAGTAAAGAAAGGGAAACAGAAGCAGAGGTCCAAAGCCAAAAATGATTGACAAAACAGGAGGGTGGCAGGAGGGGTTGCAAAGCAGGAATTGAACTGGCAGAACAGGATGACAGCTTGGTAAAAGGAAAAGGCAGTCTTTTTCTAAAAGTCATTAATGGAAGTGTCATCTGTAAGTCATGGGAGGGGATGATTTCAGTGCATTGTTTCTCACATCTCTGTGATGCCTCATTTGGGGTATTACTGCAACTTTTTTAGGCAGTTTGGTCAAATAACCCAAAATGTGGAAGTCATTACACATTTGTAGCCAAAAGTCCAGAAAACAAACAAGGAAACAAGTGGCTTACTTAATCTAGAAAGAAGACTACTAAACATGATCTCTGATACATGGAAACTTTTTCTGGTGAACAGTGATCAATAGATTCTCATACTCTTTGGCAGAAGAGAGAGAAATAATGCACTTTATTTGCAGGTAGTGGGCTCTCCGCTTTCACATGGCCACCGAGATCATCTGCAGACAAGCATCTTTTCAGAAAGGGGCTGTCAAAAGCAGAAGGTCAGCTGTGACTGCCAGCAGCTCAGCAGAATCCCCAGCCACTGGATCCCTGTGCTTCTTGCTTGGGACAATGGCAACTGTAGGTACTTGGCCTCTCTAGATCTCAGCTCTGCATTTAAGTCCCTGTCATACTGTCAGGTGGGGATCTCCATACAGCACTCCTCTCTGGTGGCAATTCACTTCCCAGAGGACGTAGAAAAGTAAAGTAATTCTGCACTAGAGAGAGATGCTCAGCCCAAGTGCTGAGGCTGGGATTCTGGGTGATGGATGTGTTGGGCTTGTACTCAACTGAAGGGTACGCTCAGCCCATTCTTACACATCTGAACAGCCTCTTAGCTGTGCCCTGAGGACCTCCCTACTGAGCAGTCTTCTCTAGCACCCACCTACCCACTCTGCAAGGGCTGAGAATTCCTTTTCACTGGTTTCCCACAGTCCTGGAGCACCTCGGGAGCCTCACAGACACCCCGAGGATGAGGAGCACGGAGGTGCCTGCCCCCGGGGCTGTGCTCAGAGGCAGGCGTTTGTGGCAGCTCAGCGCAGAAAGAGGAAAGCAGCACCAGGTGGCAGCAGCATTTAGCAAATGCTCTTGTCTGAAAGCGAGCCCGGGAGCTGCGTTTATGCCGATAATCTTGAGGGGTCCGTTAGCTACAGCGAGTTGCGTGCTCTCTACCCACTCCATCTCTCCCAGCCTCTCCTCGCCACAGTGGCCTCATCTTCATATTCCTGGGGATGGCCGGACAGCTGTTTTCAGAGGGGGCATATAACCATTGGCTACAAAATCAAGTAAAATCTTAAGTAAAAAACCTCCCGAGTATGCCTGGGTGGAGGGTGAAGGGCTGTGGTCTGCCAGGCTAAAAACCGTATGGCAGCAGGGCAGGGAGAACGTACCAATCCTTTGCTACTGAGCCACAGCACTTAAACCCCACACCTAAAAATAGAACAGCTTCCTTGCTGCAGTGCAATTCTATCCACATCTAAATAATCTCAACCTTGATCCCAGCTGCAGATGAAGTGTGCCAACCCCCAAGTTCAATCCTCCTTCTCAAGGGACTAGGGGACAGATGGATGGCAGCACTTCCACCTACAGGGACACACACCCTGAGCAACGCCAAGCCCATGCAATAGGGCTCCACAGCAAGCTGAGGTGGTAGTAAGCAGGATTTCTGGTTTGATAAAGTATCTCCTTACTTTATCACTGGGAGTTGGCTTTAACTGAGCCTTCAGGAATCGAAAGCCAACGACAGGCAGCACACAGAGGGCGATGCTGAGGAAGATTGCTAGCCACACGTTTGGTTGGCTGAGGGTGTTTCTAGCTGTACCTGAAAAACAAAAGCATGATTAAAACTGAAACAGCAGCACCTCTCACCATCATTCACCTGAATCTTTCACTCTGTGATTCCAAAGCACTTGTCAAACAGAAGAAAATATAAAGCAGACACCATCTCCTACAGTGAAATCAACTTGCTGTAGAAAGGACAGCAACACCAATACCACTGAGACGAACAAAGAAAAATGCAATGTCCAGGCACAATGGCAGCAACAACTCAGGGAGAGAAGGATATCAGAGTGAATGCTTCATCTCTTTACAGAGTCATGTCACTGCAAAGGATTGGCATAAATGTTCAGGAGACCTCTTCAGCAGCAGTCCAGCCCTCTCACCTTTTGCCAGGACTCTAGTGGAAAAGGAGGAATACTATTTTCTTATTTTCCAGCACCATTTCCTGAGGCACATGGAGTACTGACTCCAACTGCCCAGCAGATGACAGCCCTTTACGAGAGGAGCATGTGTTGCTCTGGTGTCTGGATAGACAGAGTAGCCTGATTCGTGTATTGGCAGAGCAACTGCCATGTGCTGGTGTGACACTGCCACCTTCTTTGAAACCGAAGTGTTCACTACTGGCTTCTCCAAAACTGAAGGAATGTAAGATAGAACAAACAATCTGCAAAACCCTCATTACAGGGCTTAATGATGTTTTTGTTGGCAGTAAAGTTGCTGAATGTTTTCAGTTAGCCAAATTCTGCTGTAATACAACTCCACTGAAATTAAAGTAAACAAGTTGTCTGAGTTCAAACTAGAAACACTTCCCTTAAATTTTTTTTTTCAGACCGAGACCTTATTAAGTGGCTCCTAGCTTTATGGCTAATTTGACCTGCTTAGTACCAACAGAGCAGCAGATAGAGATGTCCCTGACAAGTAAGTTACTACCTGTCTTTGGAAACTGAGCAGGCGCTGTCTTCTTTCACTCAGCATTTTTGATGCTAAAAGCTGCCTTACAGTGGATGTGACCATTTGCTAGGAAAACGTGTTGCAACAATTGACCTGCATCTCAGGAGTTTCTAAAATGGCCAAGCACCTTGCTATTGCAGTGAAGATGGGCTTCACAATTCATCCAGAAATACAGGCACTGATTAATACATCAGTCTGAGACTTGAAACAGAAAGCATTTGGATTTCAGAAGTAGAGTCTTAAAGCAATGCTATATCAATATTGGCTATGGATGCACAGAGCTATTGAAAACACGTGAATTAACTTTGCTAAGCTTTCATCTTCCCTCCAGTCAAAGTCTAAGGAGATGGACTCATTTTTATGTTATCCTTCACTGTTCACACGTGTTCAGAAATCCGCTATGTAGAGTAACTCCAAAGACTTGGTCATCCCTGGAATTCTTTTTGTTGGGAATTTGCAATTTAACCTAGCTGAAGGCTCACCATAATCACATGGCATTTTTCTCATGTCTGACTGGATTTTATACTTCTATGCTTTCCTATACCGATGTGTTAATTTATTTACAAAGGGACATGCATCCCTCTGCAAACAAAATGCTCCTAGACATCTGTAAGGACTGGATACTTGGAAACAGAATATGAAAGAGCAGCAGAAAGCATTCCAGCTAGCTCAGTCCATTTATTCAAAGGACCATTCTTTTGGCTACCTGTGAATGTGCATTATTAGGCAAGGAAGTGAACCTGGCACACTTTCACCTGGGTGGATGAGATTCAAAATAAGCATTCCCAGATGCCCTCAGAAATACCCTAGCATTTCTTGTAGAAAACATAGTCTGTTATTGCCTCTAGAGAGGCAATAACATGTACTAGAAATACATTTAAGTCCTGCAGTATGCCCATTTTGAGTGCAATCCAGATTTGTCCTGGGGCTTACCAATGAAGGGAAAGGAGGCTGTGAAGATCAGGTACATGCCATCACTATACATGGTGAAGGTGATAGCAAAGTAAACAGAAAGGCTGCCCCAGATGAAGAACTGGTTCACAACTGTCCAGTAAGAGGTGTCCAAGCCAATCTGAAAGAATGGAGCAATACAGCTGTTGTCAGTGCCTTAATTATTTAGCAGATCTGTGCTGAACACAGCTTGGTACCCCTGCCCCTGAGGCCATTATTCATTCAAGTCTCCAGAAGCAACAAGCCACAGATCAGGACGCTGGGAGACCATGCAAGGCCAGCATTGACCAGTGGCCAGTACTGGAGACAGAATGCTAAGTTAAAATGAGCCATGGTTATGTCCCCACCCCCAGGCTGTGTTCTAGCACTGAAAGTTAGGGGAAAGAGCCTACAAGACCTCAGACAGCAGAAAACATTATCTAGGGAGGTGTGATTGGTTTTCTTTTAAGAAATTTCTCTCACCTGGCTAGTACCATCTGAATTTTGTACCACCCAAGTCTTGGCTATTTCTTCCAGCAAGTGCAGGCCTGGCATCAAGCATGGGACCTGGCTAAAGGGACAGGCCCATAATGGACACCCTATATGCAACTTCCTGATAGCAGACAGATAGTCCTGTGCTTCAAACCCTTCCCATAAAACTGCAACGAGTCGTCCTCTATTCACAGCCTTAACTGTTTTGTCTGCTATGACTGCAATCTTCCCAAGACAAGAACAGCTTTCCTGTCACCCTGATCTTTCATAACATACGAATCTGTTGTTCTGTTGAACCGGGGAAAGTAATCTGGTATCAAGAGACTTTTTTTTTTTTTTTTTTCCCCAAGAATGCAAGATACAGCAGAAAATACAGTGCTATCAAGATCCCAAGTGGCCCTCCAGACGCTGTCTTCATAAAACAATGACTAATTCTGAAAAATATTACCTGGGATGCCTTACCTGTACAGACACCACGATCAGTAAGCAGGTCTGGGCCATCAGTGCAAAGGACTGGTAGTCAGCCACGGCCTTCCCATCGCTTCTTATGGTATTGTACATGGCCCCGTAGGGGATGAAGAAGAGAATGAGAGAACTGTAGATCCCTTGCAACATGCACGTGACAAACACCATTTTGTTAAAATAGAGGTTTTGCTGGCCAGGCACATATAGCTGAGGAAACAGCATGCTCCAACGATCATCCACATCCTGAAAGTAGAGAGGAGGTGGTCAGATTTTCTGGCAGCTGTCCAACTGACCACACAAGATGACTCAGTGTTGCCATGTCCCTGTGACATGCATCTCCATGAGAAAAGGCTTAGTGCACAATTCACTCAATTGTGCTGACTAGCATGCCACATCCCAGGGTCACCTGGAAATATTTTCCGTGTTGAATTTCATGGAATTCAATCGGGTTGAATTTTCTTGTGTGGAGAAAACTGACAGGTGCTGCAAGGAAAATGAAGGGATGCTTCATCTTAAGCAGACTGCATGGTCTGCTCTCCAGAGACTTGCCTGGAAGCTAAGGGATAGAAAATACCTCCCCTGGGGCCACACACAGGCAAGGGTACATGACTTGGACCCCTTAAGTGTCCAGAGCTGAACACTGTGAACCACTGCAGAGTAACAAGTTCCTAGTTACTTAACTTGTAAAAGGCATATATGAGCAGCTTTGTTGCTTCTATGTCTTGCCAAACAGTAATAACAGGGTAGAAATGTGTGTGTTAAATTACTGCAGAAAGATTTCCACTAAAAAAGGGTGAACCTGGAAAACCTGGCTTCAGAGATCTAGCTCATTCATTGTTTTGTGTCATCGTTAAAATGTCACTTGTCAGGCTTCAAGAACAAGTTACTACTGCTTCAAGTACGACGTTACTACTTCAGGAGAGTGTTGCAATGGCAGTTTTTACTGTAGTCAATATCCTAACCTGAAAGTCTGCTCACACACTGAAAACCACAGGCCAAATCAGGACAATACACCATCTCCTCCCTGGTGCATCCTTTTTTTTTGTGCTCTCAGGTCTTACTGGCAGGAAACTATTTCAGGAGCTAACACAACAGCTAGCCAAAAAGCCAGCTGCTTTTGCTTCATGAAACCAGCTCAAAGCACCTGGAGATAAATCACCTATAAAAAAAAATCCAAGTGTTGATAAAAGCAGTACCTGATCGAAGAGGCTCATTCCTAGCACCGGCAGGGAGGTATATACCAAATTGTAAAGTGTAATGAACCACTCATCATAGACAGTCTAAAAAAAAACACCAACAGACCGTGAAGTTAGCAAAAAGCTGCCTTTCCCATCTCTTCCAAAGTGTGCACAATCAAATGCTGGAACATCTTGGTTTGAGGTGCTGTGACCAAAAGTGTAAGGTGACTCAAGCTCAGCACCCCTAAACAGCTACGGGAATACATGAGGAAGGACCATGTTATGGACCTGTTTGCTCAACATCCACTGCTGGCTGCAGCCAGAGCAGGACCCCCCGGCACTGTGCAGCAGGCAGGGGTGGATGGCAGCTGCCTTGCCTGCAGATGTGCACCCTCAGCCCCGTGCTAACACTTGCATGCTACCTGCGCTACCTAGGGACTGGATTTTGTTGGAGTTTTGTTTGTCTTTAACACCAGTTTTCTTGCTGCAGATTTGCTCCTCTTGCAAACTACTGAAGCACGCAGGCATCCTGGGGTTAAACAGTTTGCTTCAAATGTGCTAACAGGGCAAGCACAGGTCTTACACAGGTACTTGCCGAACTAGTCAGGCCTCAGTGTAATCTGCATCTGTGTTTGATGGCTGTATTTGAAAATGCCACGAGGGAGCTATGTTCTTCATAATGCACCTAAATGTATTCAGGCATCTGTCCTCTACCAGCAGCACAATGAAGGCAGCAGTATCTGCTTTATGTTCATACAGCTGAGGAAGACAGACCTGTGTGCTGTTCTGTGAGGTGCGGGGAATAGCTTAGTTTATTTCCTTTTAAAAATGCTTCCAGATACTTTGCTTGAAAATGCTAGGCATGACCGTGAGAAAACAGAAGCTGGACCTACCTGGGCTGAGAAGCCAGAGAAGAAGCCATACCAGAAGTGCACTAGCGTGAAGGCAAAATTCTTATAGAAGAAGTATTTGAGGAACTTGCACATGCGGATGTAGGACCACCGGCCGTGGACCAAAAGCAGGCGCTGCAGGTAACGGAACTGTGCAAAGGAGAAGTCACTGGACAGGACTGCCTGCATCCCCTCCTGGCCGCTGATACCAACCCCAATGTGGGCAGCTGCAATGAGAACGTTATTGATCATGTCATTACACAGAGAGTTGTGGTTACCCCATTTTTTACATGAGTGCCCTGCACTGGGACACAGTTAGTTCCCTCCCAGCCTTCATAAAAAGTCATATGTAAAGTTATTTTTTAAAAAATAAAAATATTTTTGGGCACTAATTCTTTCATCAGCATTATGATTTTGGCTGTGGTGATACATTTCCAGTAACTAGGCTTTTATTATCTGAATAAAATTACAACCTCAGTGACAATTAATGTTTTCTTTCTGAATGTTTTCATAAAGTATAAATACTGCAGTTCATAATAACAGCTTCTGTTTTGAAAAAATCACTTTAATTTATATTGACATGTGACTTGTATTTACATTCATGCATGTCCTTCCAGCAGTCTTAAAACATCACTCCAGACAAGCAAAATCTTCCAACCCCTTACAGATTTCTCAGACACACCGCTACAAGGCAGACTGCAGCCTTTTTACATTTCCTAGGCTTTATTAGTTCAATCAAATAATTAGATAGAAGAGTCATGTCTTTTTTAATAGTAACTTGGGTTTATTAAACATGGACATAAGTTTAATGTGACAGCTAATTATACAGCTTTAATTAATGAGAACAATCTTGGTGGCTGGAGGTTGGTTAGATTCTGAGGTTTCTATGGAAGAGTGAGTTGATAAAATCCCAAAGTCCCAAGCCTCCCATGGGGGGAGCGGGTTAGTTTCTAATTATCATGTACACTTTAACTTTTCTTATCCTTTCTTTACTGACTGCCTGACCTACCTCCCTTGAAGCTCCCTACTTAGCCTTTTCCTTCTTAATTAAAAGGCTCCAGTTAATCAATTCCTCCAAATTAACACAAGGAAAATTAGCAATAGGCCCTTCTGAATAATCTTAATTTAATTATAGCTAGTTAGGGGACTTTTTTTCATAAATTCACTGAAGTAATGCAGCATCAAATGATGCTCAAGGACGAAGGGACCTAGAAGCCTGTGATTTATAACCCAAGGGAGATAATTAACAAATGGTGCTACCACATGGAAATGGTAAAAAAAAAATCATGTAACATTACACAGATTATTTACAGGCATGAAGATTTTCTTTTGGCATTGCAGACAGGCTGAAACAAACTTGTTTGTTCTTTGTATTGCCCTTGTGATGGTGGCCATGCAGAGACACAGGTGGACATGTCACAGCCTTGGTGGGCTTTCCACAGAAACACAGCACCACAGCATCGTCAGGGTTGGAGGGCACCTCTGGAGATCATCCAGACCAACCCCCTGCTAAAGCAGGGTCTCATAGAGCAGGTTGCACAGAGTCGCATCCAGGCAGGTTTTGAATGTCTCCAGAGCAGGAGATGCCACAACCACTCTGGGCAGCCTGTTCCAGGGCTCTGTCACCCTCAAGGTGAAGAAGTTCTTCCCCAGATTCAGATGGAGCTTCCTGTGCTGCAGTTTGTGCCCAGTGCCCCTTGTCCTGTCGCTGGGCACCACTGAGAAGAGCCTGGCCCCGTCCTCTGGACATTCACCCTTAAGATACTTGTAGACATTGGTAAGATCCCCTCTCAGCCTTCCCAGGCTAAAGAGGCCCAGCTCCCTCAGCCTTTCCTCACCAGGCAGATGCTCCAGTCCCCTGATGGTCTTTGCAGCCCCCACCGGACCCTCCCCAGCAGTTCCCAGTCCCCCCTGAACTGGGGAGCCCAGCACTGGGCACAGCACTGCAGGTGGGACTCACCAGGGCAGAGCAGAGGGGGAGGATCCCCCCTCGACCTGCTGGCCCCGCTCCTCCTCATGCCCCCCAGGGTCCCACTGGCCTGCTTGGCCACCGGGGCACACAGCTGGCCCACGGGCAACTGGCTGCCCACCGGGGCACGCAGCTGGCCCACGGGCAACTGGCTGCCCAGCAGCACTCCCAGGTCCTTCTCCGCAGAGCTGCCCCCCAGCAGGTCACCCCAGCCTGTGCTGGTGCCTGGGGCTGTCCCTCCCCAGGGGCAGGACCCTACACGTGCCGCTGTGGAACTTCATGAGGTTCCTCTGCCCGACTCTCCAGCCCGTCCAGGTCTCTCTGAACGGCAGCGCAGCCTCCTGGTGTGTCAGCCGCTCCTCCCAGTTCTGCATCATCAGCAAACTTGCTGAGGGTGCGCTCAGTCCCTTCGTCCAGGTCAATGGTGAATGAGTTGAATGGGACCGGGCCCAGCACCGACCCCTGGGAGCACCGCAAGCTACAGGCCTCCAGCTGGACTCTGCGCCGCTGATCACAACCCCTGAGCCCTGCTGTTCCGCCAGCTCTCGATCCACCTCACTGTCCACTCATCTAGTCCACACTGCCTGAGCTTACGTGTGAGGATCTTATGGGAGACAGTGTCAAAAGCCTTGCTGAGGTCAAGGCAGACAACATCCACCACCGCTCTCTCCTCATCTACCCAGCCAGTCATTCCATCAGAGAAGGCTATCGGGTTGGCCAGGCATGATTTCCCCGTGGTGAACCCATGCTGACTCTTCCTGATGATTTTGTCTATTCTGAGGTAGAAACAAAGAAATGGGCAATAAGTGCAACCTTAGCTTCTTGCGATCCTGGTGGTGGAAGCACAGCAAAAGGCCTCCTGTCTGTCCTAGAAGGCAGCAGACACAAGCAGGTTATAGTGACAGCACTCTGTAGAAACCTGCCAAATCCTGGGGCACAGCCACTTGCTGCCACAAAGAGGGTGGCACAGAAGGCACCTCAGGTATGTGTTCCTGCTGCTAAGCCACCCACCTCAGAAAGCAAATACATCAGTGAGTCAGTTTGCTAAAGCACGCTGGCTGCTGGCCATCACTCACTTTTGATCATGCTGACATCATTGGCGCCATCTCCGATTGCCAGGGTCACAGCCTTCTTGTACTTCTTCACCAGCTCCACCACCTGGGCCTTCTGCAGCGGGGTCACCCGGCAGCAGATCACCACTTTGCACATGCAGGCAGTTCTCACCAGCTCCAGCTCCAGATTCCCTTCTAGCGCATAAGCCTGAGAAGAAGGGGCAAAGGGGGCATTCGGGTCAGACTCAGAGCAACTCGTGGCCTGACAAAGAGGGTGCAGCGGGAAGGAAAGGGGAACTGAGCAAATTCTTCCATTCGGCAGAAGGAAGGTACAAGATACTTAGTCGCAGGGAGCATCCACACCGCACAGCATATGCCACCCAGTGTACACCTACAAGCTTGCACCTTGGGTGCACCACAGCTGGATATGCACAGCTGTTCTGGTTGACGTAACGTGACAGTGCGGCAGAAATGTCAAACAACAGGAGCACTAAACTAAGGAAGCTGCTGCTGGGCCTGAGGCAACCCTGTGTGTCTCCATGTGAGAGTCTCTGCTCATCCCTCTTGGTTTATTTTTCAAGGTCTGGGAGATATGTGTATAAATAGAAGATATTTCAATTTTGGAGTACTTAATTAAAAAAAAACATGGAAAAAGCTGAGCTCAGGTGGGCATGACAAAGCAAAACACAAAGCCAGGGAGAAGGCAACTTTGCTCTGAGTGCTGACCTTTTAAATCAGTCATCTGCGTTATTTCTGTTTGGGAAGTACAGAAATAATTGGATGTCTGGTCACCCCTCCAGATCTGCGTGAGGATGACAGAGTAGCGTTAGCTTTTCATGTTTATTTCAGATCATGCTTTTTGGCTCTGTTCTTTGGTATCTCTTCTCAGTAGATATCCGTGGAAGGAATTTAAAGGGCTCTCCCCTACTCAAAGCCACTGCAGCAGGCCCACTGCCCTTTCTGCGTAAGACAGACAATCCTTAGGCCAGATATACTTTATTCCAAAACAGAGAGCTGTGAGGCACCAGCAACTCCTCTTCCCTCCTGTCAGTGGCAAGCAGGCTTGCTCAACAAGAGACCTTTTCATGGTTTAGCTTTAGTACCATCTGCTCAGTGTGGCTGGAGATGGCTTTTGCCACAACATCCTCACTGCGCAGCACTAGCAAAATGTTATCACGTAGTACTAATGGTACTGCACACAAATCAGCTACTGTGGTGATGCCATTACAGGTGCTGATGTGCTTCTGTTCACTCACTTTGTTCAAGCAAGAGCACATGTGTGCGTAGCCCCAGTGCTGCTATCCCAGTCATTTGCACATAGGGATACAGCACTGAACAGATGCTGTGCTTGACTGGGACGGTATCAGCACTATTACCATTGTCCAAGCTGTAGGTTCATAGAAATAAATAAATACAGTTTTGTCCACATCTGTCCTTGTTGTCCACATCTAGGAGAGAACCCTGGTCTTGGTGAGACCAGCTGTGTCCACTCTGCTGCAGGCTATGTGAACTGACTGCTCCCACAGAGCCCAGATATGAATTTATTTGTCTGGGACATCTCCTTGCCAGTGTGTGGGTAAATGTGTGGGTTTCCAGGAATAACAAGAAAGCTTTGTCACTGCTCCCAGTGGTGCTTTACAGCACCGCACTCAGGGTGTGTGCTGCAGGCTGAAGGAACAGAGGAGGAACAGGCATGGGCTTGTGGCAGGCCAGGATGTCAGAGGAGTCGCCAATGCAGATACGCTGAACTCGACAGAGTTCTTGTCTCTTTTGCATTGAGGATGTGAAGGGAATTAAGGCCCTGGAGTTAAAGAGGGAGTGACTGTAAAAGAGGGAGAGAGGGTACTTGACAATGTAGACACTGCCTGAAGGTGTCCCGTCTAGTCCAGGGCCCGTCCATATACATGGCACACAAGCCAAGAATGGAGCAAAATGAGATTTTTTTAAATAGCCATTTGCCAGGCTGGTATAGAGCTGGGAGTTCAATTTGCTGGACTGCTGTCAAGAGAGGCAGCAACCACAGGGAACAGAAGCATCTGGTCCCTGAAAGGCAGCACCTCCCAGCTCTTTCCACATCTACCTATTTGCTTCCTCTGCAATCTGGGAAAGCAAAACACAATAGACAAATAAACCTGATCTAAGATAAAGCCTTCCTTCCAGACAGGTTGAAATGTATCTAAATTGTTTTTTTTTTCTCTAAACTGCTCTAAAAGATTTTCAAGGATGGAAAACCTATTCCAGTGCTTCACTGTTCTCACTAGGAAGATATTTCACCCCAAACTCTCTTATCTCAGTTTAATTCCATTACTAAGTTTACCTATTATTATTTGAAGAGCATCACCTAGACTGATCAGTATTCTTCAGGCTCTCTCACTTCCCCCTTACACTTTCCAGATCACGCATGACTACTCTTACAATTTTATTTTTACTCTCCCTAGTTGGTCTACATTTTCTCAAAGAAAATGGCCCAAATAAGCTGAATTATTTCAGGTAACACTTTACCGATGCCAAATGAAACAGGAGGCTTTCTTCGCAAGTCTTACAGATGATGCTTTTACATACATATCTCTGATTTTGTGTGTGTGTAGTTGATTATGTGAAAGTGGAGAACAAAGCTTTTGTTCTTACTGAATTGCATTCTCCATTTTTCCAAAGTATTTCTGCAATTTCTTAAAATTGGTTTCAGATCTGATCTTGAACTCCTGTAGTTTCTCCCAGCCTGGTGTATCTGCTCTCTTTTTAAGCAGTTAATGCAAACACTGAATATCAAATAGATGTGGGATAGCCCTTTGCAGATGCTATTAACTGTTGTTTTAAGTGAGCCTTTTAAAAGCCATACTTTCCAAGCAGTCTTTCATTTGTCGCTTAGCAGTTTTATCAGACTGTATTACTTTAGTTTGCTTGGAAGAACATCATGGGAGAGAGCACTAAACAATTTATTAGTTAGGTTATAAGATATATATCCTGTAAGTTAAATATATCTGTTATCAGCTGTATTTAGCAGAACATGTTCTTGGAATATTGAAAACCTTGTCTGATGTGATCTTAGCTTCTTGCCATAAACTGACTGCTTATTTTTCCAGTATCTTTCTGGAAATGAAAATTGATCCAGCTACTCTACGCCTCTTGTTCCTCTAACATCAGGGCCAACGCTTCCCTGTTCCAGTCTTCTGAAACCTTGCCCATCACCTTTGATGTCTCAGATAACCACTGAACCTAATCTTCAATTAGGAAAAAAAAAATAATCAACCCTCTAGAGCTAAATTTGTAAAGCAATTTCAGCTTCCAGTATGTCCCTGTCACATTAAGCTCTTCAGAGAACTCAGCCCTAACATGACTGAACCTTTCTTACCAGGCTGTGACCGGTGATAACCAGACCGTACACACCATTTGCTTGCTCATCAGGTATAATTTTTGGTTTTTTTGAAGATTTTTCAAACTGAACGTTGATTTCATCACTGTCCAGAAAGGAGTCTGGCTTCATCTTTCTCCTTGCATTCCTAAAAATAATCCAGAATAATAATGAAAATCTTGTAAAGATATGTATGTTTTATTAAATAAACTTTAAGAAAATTAAAGCAATTAATGCTTCCCTTTGAAATTTTAGTTTAATTTTCCTTGTATCCCTACAACAAGATGCATTTAGCCGCTGCTGCTCTTTGTGCAGATCGTTCACATTTCTGAAGCTCTAACAAGTGTGTGCTAAACCTGTGCTGATTTAAGGTCAACCAAATCATCTGAGGGTCATGAAGGACAGTATCCCAAAGGGCATCCCAATTTCTGTGCATATTGTCTGGCAACCACCAGGACTGAAAAACTTTCCCATTTTCCACCTATATCTTAGAACTTGTGTCTACCGAGTAGGCTAAGGAGGAAGGTAGATTTCCAGATAATGTTAGGAAAGGACCATATCCAGACAAAGGACTGCAATGTGGATGAATGGCAATAGCAGTGGAGCAACAGCATAGTTCAAGCCTGGAGCCAAAGGCTTTGTGGCTCCAGATCACTTGTCTTTGGCAGCGAACAAATGCCTGCCTGGCTCTGCTTTCTTACACTTTATATAGATTGACCTCTTGGATCAAGAGGCTTCAGAGTTTATCCTCAGAGATTTCTACATAATGTGTAACTACTGGATCTACAAGGGAACCGGCTAGCCCTTATCTAAGGTCCCTGAATGAACTGCAACAAGTCCACAGGAGAAAAACGTAGAATAATACAAAATACAAGTAGTGTCAGTACACAGCAACGGAGCTGTATATTTCAGCCATTTACCTCAGCTCATTAAGTACATCATCAGACGTGTTGCCTTCAACAATGAAAACATCTTCCATGTCATCATTCAGCAAATTGCAGGAGTAACCAATGTTCATTGCTGTCTCTGGGAAAGATTAACCAGGAAGATGACCCACGTTAGTGGTCCCAAACTCACCCACCATCCCTGTGGCCTTTTTATATACATGACAAAAATTCTCTCTCAAAAGCTCTGTATTTAACTTTCCCTCTCCCTACTCCCAGAAAAGCCCAAAACAATAGCTCGGAAGAAGAATATCAAGACATTTTGTTCAGAAAATTTGGGGGGAAAAGGTATTTTGTTATTTCATAAACAAAACCAGTACATTTGGAATATGAAAAAATGAAATGTTTCTTTTTTTTCAAAAATTTTCTGCTCATTTCTTGGATTAAAATATTTGCCAACACTTTTGCCCTCCCTGAAACACCATGGTTTCAGTGCAGTTACTATTTCTCCAAAAGAATTCACTGGAGTTTATTTATTGTTCTTTCCAGCTTCATGATTTCCCCAAAAGCCTGTGTTCTCCCCATTTCTATTCTGGATCATTAATGCCAGGGCTGAACTGAAACAGACCCAACATCCACTTTAGCACTGAAGGTCCTGGAAAGTGTGACAAGATTTTTTCCACCTCCTCCACCAGGACAGTCGACTGTACTAAAGTGACACCTTCTCACAGCATATGACAGGGACCATGGGATGCTTACTGTCACCTGTCCAAAGGCAAAGGATGTTCCCTTCGCACTGCTTTCAGCCTCAGGACAGGAATTAAGAACAGCTACTACCTAGAGTTACTTGGTCTAATTACGGACAACCAGAGTTTTGCCTAGTTGGCAATGACGCAAACCCTGTAAATTTGTCATCTGTGCATTTTTCAAAGAAGAAAGAATGAGAACGTGGGTCTTAGCAGAACCATACCACTGGTGGGGAAGCAAACATCCAAAGCCGTAGCCCCTTTACCTTGCTTGTCTCCAGTAAGAACCCATATCTTAATGTTGGCTTTGGCAAGAGTCTCAATTGTCTGAGGGACTCCGTCTTGTAACTTGTCCTCAATCGCTGTGGCACCTAGCAGCTTAACAGAAAATGGCAGGGAACGGGTAAGTCTTCTCATTGCTAGCAAAGGAGAAAGCATTAGACCTTCAGATAATTACTCAGTCAAACACAAATGACATCCAGGAATAAGGTTGTGCTGATTTTCATTCTTGTTTAGCAAATTTACTGTACCGAGTAGAGCCCTGATCTGGCAAAAATTCTAGTCTCTAATCCCCCAGGCTCAGGTGGATCATGAACACACATGAAATTATTTGCCAACACATTTGTAGACCTGCAGGTCTGCGTTCTTCCACATGACCCCGTCACAGCAGATTGAGCTTTAACTGAGGGACAAAGACAGCTGTGGATCCATGTCCCCAAACCTCCATATGCATCCTCTCATGCAGAGCTTGCTCCCAGCTGTATTGTACTGCAGCTATGGCTGTGAAACATCTTCTCTAGCCCATAACAGACCTGTGCCCAGGCCTGCTCCACACTACCACACAACTAAACCACAGACTGCTCATGACACAAACCTTCATTATTTTAAAGTTATTTCTTGTACTGCATTTTGGAGATACTTGGTGGCTTTAACCTATCATCAAAGGGACACGAAGGCTTCACTGCTAGCTCGGGTTTAGACAGTATCTGCTACTACCTACCTCCTGCTGTAGGGAGACTAGATTCAGAGGTTGGCTTTAAGCCCAGGATCCCTTTTGGCTCCCTGGGATGTTGATCATTCATCAGCTATGAATGCTACCAATGTAGACAACAGCTCTGATGGAACTTCTCTATAGGATCCTCAAAACTGCACAATCTACATTTTATAGCAGTAGCCCCTGGTCTAGTTAGTGAAAGCTTAAATGTTTGTAGCATACAAAGTCAACTCCTGGGAGCACCTGCTCATCTTTGGCAGCCTGAGCCTGAGCTGGAAGCCCAAACATGGACATTTATATCAAATGTGCCTGGGAAGAGAGAACAAAGTCTGGCATTTCCCACAGTCATTGTCTTTCTGGCAGCCCAGAAAGGCACAATAGTGTTGTTGACAGGGCCTAGCCTGTATGCCCATAAGCTGGTGTAAGAGCAGCTGGAGTGACAGTCATGATACTTTCTTGACTGTGGATCTTCCTTAGTTTTTGAGTCAGTCAATGATAAATGGCATTTTTACTACTATTGTCTGAATCTAACCATGTTCCACCCCGTTGTGTCCTTATATCCTTTGCTCCCTCTAAGCGCTTCTAGCAGAAGCCTGCCACACACAGGACTTCTGCTCTTGCCTTTCAACTAGACTATGACACTTGGCAGTCCTCTACACCTTCACAAGATCCATCTGCTTCTTTGCTGACTGTGGCACTCACACCCAGGCTTTCCCACACCTACCTTCTGTTCTTCCCACAGCACCTTTGGGAAGTAAAGTCACTCCTATACAAAGTACAGAGCAGGGTCTGGTGTTAACAGTGTTTTCTTCTGAGCCACTCTTCTTCCTGCCATGAGCCCACGACCTTTTCTCTACTCAGGCCATGAGCTTCATAACCCTTTTTTGCAAAGCAACTGGACCTTTAACCTCCTAAACCTCCATGTCTTTCCTGCTTTGAACATGACCCACAGAGCATTTGTGCGATGTATTCTCTGAACTGGAGGATCATCATTTTCCACCACTCCACTGAGACTCAGAAGGGCAGCAGGTTCTGCCCCATGGACTATGCAACTTCCAGAGGTCAGCATCTCCTTGGCTCACACTCGCTCCTTCCCAGGCCCTGCTGGCATCCCGAGCATACAGCTAGTGAAAGGAGCAAAGATGGCAGCTCCCAAGATTTCTGAGATTTCAGGAAAGCCCTGCTGCGAGTGCAAAAGCTGAATTGCTTCCCCTCAGATCCCACGCATCCTTTTCATTCATTATTCATTAGTCTAAAGCACAAGGCAGACTCCTCAGAGCATTCACAAAGCTGTAACAATGCTCAGGGAGAGAAGAATGATGTGAAGATTACAGTTTAGCCCTATTTCCAATTGACACAAACATGTTCATGGACATCATCTCCCCATCCCACCCAGGGCTGCAAGAACAAAGAGGACTCTCTCTGAAATGGAGGGGCGCTGGGGATTATTCACTGCCTGCCATTTCAAAGACAGGAAAACACGTAATCAGCCATTTGCACATACAAGGAGAGCTATGAAATATTTGTGTCCACGTCATCCCTGACACCCACGTGAGTTAAAATAAAACCATTCTCCTGCACTGGTGGCTGACACCCCGGTTATGGGCTCCTGACGGAGGTGCCAGTGAAAACCCAGGACTGCCATATTCTTCACTGCTCCTGTCACACAACCCACTTAGCTGTTTGCAGAACAATGTTTACTGAAGTCATCTTGAGCTGTTTATTGACAAACCACCATGCTCGCTGCCTCCCCCAGAGTCTGACCCAGATTCCCTGAAGCACTAACCATTAGGTCTTTTTCAATCTCTTCATATAGCTCTGACAATTTATCTTCCCGTCCTTCCAAGGCAGTGCTTGCTTCATGGTGACGCCTGATCCAGTCCTGGAAGTAGTCTTCGTCCAGGCTTTTATAGGCCACCACAAGTGTCCTCAGACCTTCACCAGCAAACTCCTGTGGGACAGTGGTGAGGCAGAATAGTTCAAAGAAGAGCAGTCAGCTCACCTGGGCTTACAAAGGACCCTCAGAAAGCAAATGGCTATATGCAAAAGCTTCTTGCCTAATGTCCACAGAGGAAAGGTGAAAAAATTGAACCTCAGACCCCAAATCTTGGGGTACTTTTTAAAAACTAGTCCCAGACCACTTTATCATTGCCATCCATGGTCCTTACAAAGAACAAATTCAAAAGGTCTTCCCAACTTTCTGGCTTTAAAGCTTTACATTAACCAGGCAGCTGTTTCCCAGGCTCAAATTTCTCAACAGAACATTCAGAATAGTAAGACCTAAATAAACACTGAACACAGCCTTGACTTTTGGCTCTGGGCTCAACCTTTTTAGAGTACAAGTGCTGGCTCATATGCACAGTGTGAGCACAGTCAGTCATGACATCTCAGCAAGTCCTTCTAACTGTGCTTTCTGCAGATGTATGATTGACAGTATGGATCTCAGTGTTTGGTGGAATGACAGAGATCCCTTTGTGAAAACTGAAGTGTTCTCCAAGCTTGAAGTAAAGGTGCATCAGGAACAGGCCACCTCCATAGCTCTGCTCTGCCCTCTGCTTTGCCAGCAACTTTCTCTGGCTCCTCCAGGCAGTGAGCAGAGATATTTTTGCTATTGCACAACCTCTCTGGCAAAATTTTCTGTTATCTTGTGCTTCGCACTGTACCAGCAGGATCTGGCATCACAAGAGGGAGTAAATATTTGCCAGAACATCCCCTTGTGTGAGTAACCACCTACCTGTTCACACCATCAACAACATAAAAGGCCACAAGTTTGAGTGATGCATTTTCCTTGCTGCCCAGTCAATATGCCCCTATATGATCTGGAAGAAGGGGAGCTGAGTGAGAGTATGTCCCAGCACTTGCCTTGTCCCTTCTGACTGAGACCTCTTGGGTCGCAATCACTGCAGATCTTAATTGTATTCAAGAAGGTAAATGGCTCTGTGGCCCTTTACTGATCACCTGAGTTATTCAGGCCCAAGGCATGCTTGAATGCATTGGGTGCATGTGTTGTAGAGTAACAGCAGACTTGGATGGAATTTAGTTCCCAAAACACAGATTGTGCCATTTCAGGTGTCTCACCTATCCTGCCTGACTTCTAGTTCCTACTCCAGAGAAACACGTATCTTCTGAATGTCCAGCATTGTATTTGCCAGATGTCCTGGAGCAGTTCAAATGGCACCTGATGCCCATGCTTAGACAACTAATTTGAGACCAAAGGCTTTATAAATTAATTTCTCTATATATTCCATAATTTAAAAAATTGGTGCTTACATTCTGTTTCCGAAATCTGTGTTTTGTCTCAACACAAAGTATATTTCCATACCTGGTGAAAAGGAAACCATCAAATGCAGAGATGTTGTGCAGAAGGGAACACTTACATTCAGGTGTTCTGTGGTCTCCTCTTTGAGAGAGTTGCAGGATGAATGAAGCAGTTCATAAAGAATGGTGTCAGCCCCCTTGCAGTACAAAGTCAAGTCACCTTCTGGACTCCGCACTATGAGGGAGGAAAAGAAATGCTACAAATCCCAGAATGAGGCACTTGGGATTCACAGCACTTTCATCAAAACAAAGGAAGGTTTTTAGAGGTGTCCAAACTCCACAAAGTTTTGGCAGACTCCCAGGAATCATGACCAGCTTTCATTAGAAAAGATGATGCTACTACTCTTTACCTTAGTGGTAGCAGCACAGACAACTGTACCCCGACTGCACTGGTCTGAGCAGATGCTCTGTTGGACTACGTGGTTCCTAAAGGTAGCACCTTAGGCAAGACATCTGCATTCAAAAGTCAAGAACAATTTGTTCTTAGGGAACTGGTCCTGCTGCTCCTATTCCTTCTATCAGTAAAGGTACTAGCACTCTCTTGCTACAGTTACCATATTCCAATTCATGAAGTATCTGAGGATGTTGGAGAGTTAACAAAGGCTACACAAGGTTTCTTGAATAACTTTTGCATTTTCCTTTTGGGAAAGTGGTGTTCTCTACTTGTCCTTGCTTTCTCCTTTCCCACTTTCTCAGATTTTGCTGACAATTTTCAAGCTAGCTAGAAGGAAGGCCATTCCTGCATTGTCATGAGGGAAGTAAGATATGTTAAAAGCTTATTGTCTTCAGGAGGCTGCTCTGTCACTGTGGTCCAGATGTTAAAATACTCTGCCACCTGCCTAAGTGAGGTGTTTACCTAGCACTGTTTCTGTGTAATTGGAAAGTCAAGGCAGCTCATCTCAAGTGCTCAGAAGTAAACATTATTCAGAAAGCATTGCAAAGGACGTCTCCTAGGAAAAGGCATCACAGCAGAATCAGGGCCAACTTGAGAGCCTAAAATGTCAGGAAGGAAAGCAGGGAGCAGAGGGAACATACCAATAACAGACATTCGCTTGCGAACATTGTTGAAATCAAGAATTGCCAGGAGTTTGTAGATTTTTGTTTCTCCCATTTCCACGACAGTGATGGTCTCTGGTGTGCGAGCCCGGAACACAAACCCAAAGTTTCTGGCAGCAGTGACGAGGGCTCCCTCATCAGGAGATTGGGCCTGATACACCAAGCTACCTGACATGCAAGAAAAAAAAGGTAATGCGGCTTCTGTCTTGTTTCTGAGGCTCAACAAATACAACATTAAAGATATTATATAGCAGTTAACCTGTTGCTTTTCTGTCTGTCCTCAGAGGTGCAACTCTAAAAAGCACCTTATGTCCACATGTCTCCATCAAGTCCCATCAACCCATCCTCCAGGCCAGTGCTAGAGGCCTCCTAGACTCTTTTGGGGTCTTTTATCACTCTCTTTGAGTCCAAAAAATCTCATTAAGAGGACAGCTTCCTTGGGTTTAATTCTTTCTAGTTACACATGCATGTATTTTTCTCATTATTATTTTCACCTTATATGTGTCAATTAATGGTTCTATAGCCTTTAAGGAACTCACCCTATCTGGGATTTGAGGAGACTGACCCAGTACTGTGGGAACAGTGGGTGAGTGGAGCTAATGAGTCTCCAGTGGATAGATGCTCTATGCTCTTTACTTTATGGGACTTAGTGCAGGGCAGAGAAACAGTGGGCCAAGCCATCTGCCACCTCAGGGAAGCTGTGGCACCTGCAATTTCCACACTCCAGAGATGTGGTGTTTGCAGGAGTGTCAGCTCCACCACAAGAACACACAGGGAGTGGAGGCCCTGGTCCTTTCTCTTCCCATGTGGTATCTCCTAAGATAATTGATTTATGTGTAGCCATATACTACAGAAAATCACCAGGGAGCCAAAAGGACCAGTAACAGCTTCTGTGGAGAGGAGACATACTGTGGTGCAGGGTGAACATAACCACTCAGTCTGGTGCCTTCAACAGTCCTCACCTTCCTTCTTCTCCTCTGGCATCACTGTGTGACAAAGCGAGAGCAGCCGGAAGAACCTGTGCGTCGGGACATCGCTCCGCTTCACAGCTTCAACCAGGCTATGGTCATAGAATGCAAACTTCGGGTCGGCTAACTGGTTGTATGAGAAATCAACCTTCTCTGTGTTCTGCAGAAATATGGCTTGGTGTTATTTGTGGAGATGTCATATGATTGTACACCAGTGCCTGCCCATCATAGCCCCTCTGTCTTCCTTGCATTTACAAATAGCCCTCTCCTGCAGGGCCATTCATGACAGAGACTGATGAGTCTAAGTGGAAGATCATGAAAGCTACTGAATCACGAGAGAGAACAGACACTTCAGGTGCCTTTCAGAGCAGCACTCAGGCTGAGAACCTCATCAGCTAAAGATGCCTTTCTGTACTCTCTACAACAGCAAATGCTCCTGCAGGACCTACACCAAAGGGTTTCTATAGCAAAGAAATGCCTATCCTCCAACACATGCCCGCTTGGAGGCATCATGTTCCTGATGTCACTGGCTGCCTGTGATAGGGGAATGTGGAAACCCAAATTAAAACAATTCAAAAGGCTGTGTTCTCCGCCCTGTTCTCCCAAAGCAAGAAAAAATCCTGATATGGAAAAAAGATGACAGACTACAGATGTAAAGGTTCAGCTCCACAGGCACTGCCTGTTTTGTCTAAAAACAAGGAGCCCCAAGTGGAAGGGAGTGTACTGGAGACATGGCCAGAAGCTCACAGTACGATGTGTCATGGAGAAATGCACTGCTGAGCCTGTCTCGGGATGATTCCGACTCCCGCCCCATCCCTGATGAGCTCAGAGTTTCCAGGATGGGAGTCATCCTTTTTTGACCTCTGCTAGCTGACATTTAGAGCTTACCGCAAGAGCACAGACCCAACCCACACACACACTCATCTGCGCAGCATGGTCCAGGCACTGCCACACCATGGATGCAGGGGCAGCAGGGCTGTGCACCAGTGAGTACCAGGGGCAGGAGGAGCTGCTGGGCAGCCCGTTGGCAGGAGACCAGCATGTCTCCCCAAGCAAGTCCACCTTTTGCGTTTTGCTGCCTGAGTGAGGGTAGTCTTTAGGCACAGCACTCAGCACAGAGAGGCAATTTCATCAGGTTATTTAGGATTTAAATGGCCTGGACATGAATTGTTGGAATGAGGAGTGAGTTTTTCATCATCATCTTGCCATTTGTTACTAGGATTACTGTATGTGGTTTTCAGACATTCTACAAATCCAAGACATGGTTTTGTGCCAGCAAGCAGGGGCTAGAAAGAAATGGAGCAGTCACCCAATTTCATACTTTCCTATGTCCAAACATTAGGGAAATTTGACAGTGACCTTGTTATCAATATGAACTGAACTCACTGATTCCCCACCAAAGCTTTAACTAACTGCTGAGCATAATAAAATTCACCAATGTCCAAGTTTCCAATGACACGTATTCAAGAGGAGCTGTGCATGCACTAGAATGAAGCTGAGGGAACAATGGGCACTCAGACCACCCAACGTGCAGGTTTCAATCAGGCCTATTGGAAGGGAACGAAACTGTGGCAATTGTCTGACATCCACAAGAACACACATCCCTGTCATCAGGGTCAAGACCATCAGCTCTTGCAGGATTAAGAGCATGAGCTATGCCTGGGTGGGTTGTGTTTGCCAGCACTTAGGCAGGCAGGTTTACTGAAAGCACAGAACCTGACAGCACTTGAGCACTTACCTCATTTATTTCTATCCTTTGCCCAGCCATATCATAGACATCACCTGCAATGAAGAAAGACTGATGTTATAGCCACAAGCTCTAGGTAAGTGCAGTCTCTGAGCTTCTGTACCACAACAGTCGGTTAAAGTGTTTTGAGATGGTATCTGATTTAAAAGTTTCAGTAAGCATGAATATCTTGACACAGGCACTGGAGATTGATGATTCATATCAATCAGTTTCTGTGTTAATCCATGACAAAATCCAGAGACTGACAGATGCTTGAAACACAAAGCAGTGACCATAAAAATGACTGGCATTTGGATAAAGAAGGCTTGGCTCAAGCTGAACCCAGAAAGGAGGTTGTGCTAGGTAAGAAATGAAGGTGCTTTCAGGGGATGACTTCTCTCGTACCTTCCCTGTGGACTGTGAGGCAAAGTCCAGCTCCTGGATCATATTGGGTTTGCAACAGTCTCTGGTCAGCTACAGAGAATGAGTTGTGAAAGCCCATTCTTCCCATGTCTAAGTAGCATTTTTTTATTTGCCCTGGAACATTATTATGCTCTATTAATTTTCCCTGAACTGGTGATCTGTTCACAGAAATGGAAGATATCTCCAGGAAACACTTGAAACTTCTGTCTGAAGGACAATTTCACTTGAAGGCCTGGACTGTGCCCAGCCCAGCGAGATTCAACACTTCATTGGAATAAGATTGAAACACAGAGAATTACAGGAATGATAGATCCATACCCACATCAGACACCTCAACTGTGACCAAAGTCAATTGTAGGTACTGGTACTCCCTGAAAAAAGCCCTGAAGGTGTAGAGGAAACTCAGAAATCATCTCTCCTGAGAACTACACACCAGCTGATCTCCTGGGAACTGTAACTGAGAGGCTTTTGTATACCTCCTTCCCAATGGGAAGCTTAAGCTTCCAGAGTACCTTCCCTGGCAGCAGAATTAATCCATCCTTTCTGGCCTGGCTTTCCCAAATGCCCCTGAGAAGCAAATCCAAAGCAGTACATTCCCAGGAGGAAGCTAGGCGTTTAGAATCTTATGGGAAATAGACTGTCTGCCTTCTTTCCATGTATTTCCCATTTGTTTCTTGCAGCCACACCCTGTATTATGTTAGCGGCAACATCCACTTTGGACAAGTCATTTGGACACATGAAGGAACAGACCGAATATTTTACAAACTGTTTAGCAGCATTAGCATTGGCTAGCACAGCAGTGCTCTTTGAGATATGGTGGTCTCCAGATATTCACAGAACAAGATTTATAGGAAGAAATAGCTTCATTTATTAGGCCAGCTGATAGCAGTGAGAAACAAAGACAAGCTTTCTAGCACACCTGTCCATCAGCAGGTTTGATACAGGCAAAACAAGCATCAATCTACAGATAAGCAGTGACTAATTTCTCTGGGGAAATCTAATGGTATTAATCAATTCATCAGTTTGTGAATTGTTACCACCTCTTGAGCAGTGTGAAGAAAACTGCCTGGGTCCATACAGTGAATGAGCTGTTTAAGTCAATGACTGTCAGGATCTAACAGAGCTAACAACTTTTGTTTCCCCTTTTTTCCACCTCCCTACAAGCTTTTCTCTATTCTGATAGGTGAAGTATGTCAGGGCTAAAGACAAATGACCAGAACATTGACTAGATGCCGACTGAAGGTTCAGCTACCTAAACAGGTGGATGTGGAAAACTGCCGCTCATGCCATAAGAAACTGCTGAATGTGAGAGGTAACAGTGTGAGAAACTGATAAAATATGCAAATAACCCCATGAGGGATGGATGGTTTCACAAGTGGTTAAGAGGGAGCTAGACACGTGAGTTATGTATGGTATTTTGCAGGGTTAGCAATACCTAGGTAACCATGTCAATAACACGACAAAAGACTGAGATCACCCAGGTAGTGATATCAGAAAAAAACCCCAGATTTGAGTGCAGATGTAGTAAAACTGGGACTAATGAGGAAAAACTAATAAGGTGCAGTTTTTTTGGTTGGGATGATACTGGGGTAGAAAATGGAAGGTTAAAGGGTGTCAAAAAGGGGAAACAAGGGACAGGAAAAGGATAATAAGATATGCAAATGATGTAAACAGGCCTGTCCAGGCAGCCCTGATGGGCAGCCCTGTACTTGATCACTGCAGCTGCTTACAAAACACTCTCTTCTGGATATCACTTTTACTCTTTGTGGACCAGGAGGCATACAATGTGAATAACACTTGAAGAATAAGACAGACAACGTACCATAGGACTTGCCATTGATGGAGCACTTGTTGAAACACATGATGTTCTGAGTGAGAGTTCCTGTTTTGTCTGAGAAGATGTACTTGATCTGCCCCAGCTCTTCATTGAGTGTCGTGGTACGGGCCTGAGCCGGCGTGTCATTCAGAGCGTAATACATTTTACGGTCCCAGTCAATGTAGAAACTGTTACCTAAGCGTATAATCTCTACACTGGTAGAACAGAAAGAGAAGGTGATAGAATATTCATTATTTAAGGGACAAGATCTTTATCTCCAGCAACACTACTAGTGATTGCAATCAGAGAGCAACTTTGAAGGTAATGATAGGGTGTACTTATCAGGTTGTCCTTACATAGTCTGTAGTAAGCAATGATGAAGCAAGTCCCGCTGAAACTGTTAGGTTTATAGCAAATTCCTTTCCTTTATTTATAAACCAACATCTTATAAAAGTATCTGAAAAGTTCCAGAAGTTTTCAGGTTGAAAAGTGAGGCAGTAGCAGTGGGTTTCACTTGGTGCAGTTTTGGGAGTGGTGCTCGGACAGGGGTGGTTTCTAGCAGGACTATGTGCTGGGCTGAGCCTACTCAGTTTACACCCCAACCTCAAGGTTTTGAGAGCATCACGGACACATTGCCTATTCTTCACCCTTGTTGGCCTATATGCAATAACCAACATAGCACTACATTGTCCGGGAAGTGGCAACGTTCACTCTGTGCATATAGCACCAAGTACTATGGATTCTCAACCTGATTACACCTACTCACTTTGCAATCTACTCCTCACTTGAGCCCTACAGCCACCTCAAAGAACCTGACATTCACTTTGTTTGATGGGCACTGCAAGTGGGAGAGAGACACTAACCATACCAGCCATAGTCCTATAGCATCCTACACCTCCACCTCTCCTTTAACTGCCAAATCATCCTTTTCATTGTTTGTAAGGCTTACTGCTGTCCCTGCTCCAACTCTGACAAAGACCTCCGAAGGCAGCAGAAATAAGAAAAGCATCACTGTCATGTAGATCATTCACAATGGGTTTGAATTTGTGTCTAGGAAAAATGCTGCTCCCACCCAAGGCAAAAGCTAAACCTTTTCTAAGAAGAAACATAAAAGGAGTTTCTGGCACATACCTGACGTATAGTGAAATTGGCACCACTGTGTTCAGAATGATCACATATGACCAGAACATGAGGAAGCCTGAGTAGGAGGCAGAGTTGATGCCTTCGGCCCAGGGCAGATAGACCTGGAAGTAGTAGCCCTTATCATACTCCCAGATGCCATTGCCAATGGCTAGGATAAGACACATCAGTGCTAAAAATGCAAAAATCTGCAAAAAAAAACCCCAAAATATTGCATTTTAGAGACAACGAATTTGTGATGTACAGGTTAATCAGCTGAGCCTAATGAGATCAGGTTGGACAGCCTGAATTGCAGGAAAATGTTCCAAGGGGTGAAGGAGGAAAGCCAGCAAAGTTATGACACTTTTATCTCAAGGACAAAATTACATGGTGCAGGGTCTGGAAATCTGGAATCACAAGACCTCAAACATCTGGGGGTTTAAGTCCCAAGCAGACACCTAAACCTGGGTGCTTATGGGCAGACAGCTACAGAACATCTCATTAGAGGTGAGTAGAGCTGCGGGTCCTCAAATGTCTGGCTGCACACTTGGGAGTAGAAACTGCTTGGAGGACTTTACCTGGCCACTTGTTGGATGTATCATAGTTTTTCACACCGCTTCTGAAAAACTACTGAAGATAACTTGTAATACAGAAAATCCACCACTGTGCAGGTTGGAATTCAGCACTGGGTATCATGCTGACAGTTAAAGGAGAGTTAACCACTGACTCAGAACTAATAGTTGCCTTGGTACCTGCTATCACAATCTGATTACATTTCCTTTGAATAAACAGAAAGCAACGCTAACCAGTGATGTGTGTGCTTGGACTTTAGAGAAGCCTGTTTCCTGAAGCCTAAAGGAACCAGGGAAACAGCAACTGGGAACAGAATTTCAAAGTGGGACAACTTAGTGAAAACTAGGACTTTCTCAGGAACACCATTTAATAGACATGAAAACTTTACATAGGTCATAAAGCATTTTTGGTTAAAAGAAGACAAGAACATAGAAATACAATTACTTTAAAAAGAATACACAAGGAGAAGAAAGGAAGTTAACAGAATTTAATATAAACTGTAAGGAATTACAGAACTGTGAATATCTAATACTGAAGGAGGAAGGCAGCAGAAAGAAATATCTACCCCATATGATGTAGTTAGCAGATGGAAAAGGCAGACATTCTGTGACAAGGAACACTATGTGGCTCTATCTGCTAATAATAAGCACTTTCAGTCCACTGGGTCCAGGTAATTGAAAGATGAAAGCTTAGAGGGACTAGCTGAGAAAATCTCTTAACTGTAAGGTTAATTTTTAACAGTGCTTTGAAAACTGGGAAGCTTCACCATCCTGAAAATCTGCTAACGTAATTCCAATACTTGAAAGGTAGAAATGGTGATTGTGGGTAAGATAAACTGAAATTAGCTTGACATCCTTCCTGGACAAATGATAATAAACCCAGTTCCGTTGATATCAACTTCTCCAAATATTTGACTTAAAATAACCAACAGTCTAATAAAAATGTGAAGATATAGAATCAACAGGCCGCACAACAGAGCAATTAAAAATCATCTTTTGCAAGTATAATCATGAAGGAGGAAGTATTAGTAAGACGGGCCATTATGTATAAGGCCACCCAGTAACGATCAGATTAAAACTGTAATCGACCTTTTAAAAAAAAATAATTGAGGTACAAACATAGAAACATTGCTGGTAATACTGATATTTGCATTGCTGAGGTACTATGTCAGAGGAAGAAGGGTACTTTTATGGAGCGATTTGAATCACTTGGTGAAAAGCTCACGTCCAGCTAACTTGAGTTTTAATACCAAGAAGCTGCTAAAAAGGGACTGCAGTAAATAAAGGTGCTGGGCTGAGTTTCAGGGGACATATTTATTTTCCACGTCAATAGTAGCTTTGCTATTTAATTATGGGAGGCCAAATAAATTACTCCCCTTGTGAAATAGAGACAATATTGCTTGCTGGTAAGGAATGTGGCACAGTGTTTTTAAACCTCTGTGACCAGCAGTAAAAAACAGACTTCAATTTGTGCTGTTGTAATCATCAGGACTGAAGGATATATGAGAGGCATGACCCAGGGACAGGTAAGGTCCTTTATTAAATCAATAGACGTAGATGGAGAAAATAGACAAGCCTGTCTATTTTTATAGCTATGTCTGTCGGTCAGGTAGAAGTTGTTACTTCTCTTTGCAGATCTTGTCTGTTGTAAAAGAAATTAATTAGGAAAGCCAGCTGGCTGTTCTGTCTTATCAGTGTACCCTGCATGATTCCTCACTGCCCCACAGGTTAAAAATTGTTAGTTTGTAGGATACCACATTCCACATAGAATATTCCATGTGTGAGTCAGCAACGGAAATACACATGGGGCAACACAGCAGCTGAACTTCCCCATATCACAGCAGCTCTTGTCTGCAACTGCACTTGCTTTATGTACATTTTACTTTATGTCATTTGGCATGTCAATACTCTTTAACAGCTCGACTTGTCTGCACCACTTGTGCTTGCACACTAACATGCGGTTTGCTTTGAGACAAATGCAAGAGACCAAGCTGTTAACAGCACCCCTGGAGGTTAATTTCTGTGCAGAGAAACAACCGTATGCAGGGTGTTGTAATCATAACCACACTCTGGAAGAAAGGGATGTGAAAAACACCCTGATCATAGGCTTGTGCATGCTCATGGGGCTTCTCAGCATGAACATCCTCCCTCTATGGGTCCTGCCCATGCACTGCCTGCAAAAGATCCTCTGCAAGACTGGGTAGGATTTTTGTAAAGAGGAGGTGACTTTTGACAAGCATTTCCTGCTGGACTGTGAATTAAAACTGTGTCAGTTTCCTTATTGGCACTTTGGTTTCTGCTCTGCGATTTGAAGCAATAGCTTAAGAGATAAAGGCAACAGCCCTGTTTCTCTAAAAACGTCCTCCCCCCCAGCCTGCTAAAAAGCAAGTTTTGGAGGAAAAAGCATTCCTGAAGCTGGCGTGTGCATCCCTGGTGAAGGAACATTCACTTCTCTCTCAGATCACCGAGAAACACTTCCAACCATGAAAAAACAGCTATGGTTGCCATCTGGAAAGGTTCATCCTAGGTTAACCCTTGTTGGGACAGACCAGGGCGACATTATCCAGGACTCCCTTGGCAAGTGCTGCTTAAACACTGCTTTGTGGCTGGAAGTTTTATGGACAATTAAACACAAAATAGCTTTGCCAGTGTTAACATGGAACAAGTTTCATTACACTGAAGATGAACTATTTATAGCGAGCTGTGGCTGCTTTGTATTTCCAAACTCAGGAGTGCAATATACTGCCTCTTTTTATGACAGTGCTTTGTAACCTTTGACCACCCAGTGAGCTGGAAGGACCTGATGCCACATCCCCTTAGGTGTGCAGAGAGCCTGGTGCTTAGTGTAGGACAGGGCTTTACTTAGGCACCAAAATGTTAGGTGCCTTAAAAATGTCTAGAGGAAGAAACCACACCCTTGGCTCCATCAGTGCCCAAGAAGCCAGGCAGAGGCTGATGCAATCGGCTGCAACTTGCTCAGTTTTTAAAAATGGAGCCAGAACGTAAATTCATCTCATTTGTGTCCATGAAGAGACTGAAAGCTCTGGGTTGGACCCCTGACTTGTGAAAGGAGATTTGGGAAATCTTAATCAAATGCTAAATTCTAAGTTCCCTATTCAGTTTTTCTCTACTCTGTTGCTGTGCCCTGTGGATCCCCCCCATCCGTCATCATCTCCAGCTACAGCATAGCAGAACACCTAAGAAAAATGTAAAGTTTTTCAAATATTTGTAAAAATTTGAATCTAGGAGGCCCAAACCTTTTTTGGTTTTGCTGTCCCCTTAAGGGACGAGAACACTGAGGAAAATAAGCTGATGATGGCAATCAAGATTTTCACTTGGCAGAGACTGGTGTAATGTTACTGAAGTCAAGGGCATGTCCTTACTGTACATGGAGCAAGGACTTAAGAGGGGTTGAAGATAACCCTGGAGTGGCTCTCTGTGTTGTGGCACTGCTTTACAGCAAATACTCACAGACAGATGTTCAGAACACTGCTTCACATCTGTGGGAGTTGAGCTAACCACTCCTGCTTTAGTACAACTTCAGTCTCACAGAGGCACAACTGGATCTGTCCACTAACATCTCCAGTCCCTGGGCCCATCTCAAGAGCCTTTGGGATCCTGAGAAAAAAGCAGGACAGGGGCTGGGATGAAGTGGCAATGCTGAAGAGTGGTGCCATCCTGGAGACATTTGTGCTGTAAGCCTCAGTGCTGAGGAGGCATGAAGTCATGGAGACAGGGAGAGCTCAGGATAGCCTTGCTGTGATGATCAGACTGCTGCTGGATACCTTCGCAAGGGATTGCTCCAGCACCTGGGGATGGATCCAGGCCTCAGCCTGGCTGTTCAGGTTGGGCTGGAGAGCAAGAGCAGGAGGGAAGAAAAGGGAACGGTGGCCACCAGACCTTCTCAGTGTCATAAACTGAAGGTGGTATACCATGCATGAAAAAGCATAATGGACTTGGATAAAAGCCTGAAACTAAAGAGCTTCTCTTCAAGCAACATGGAGTAAAGCAGTGCCAGACTGTATGTCTTCCTTCTCCGAGTGCCTTTGAACCCAAGCAGTAAAATCTTGGGAGAGTCTGTAAAAGAATCACTACCTCTGCTTGGAAGTATTTGCCATTTGTTAAAACCATTGGCACACTTAACCCTCAAATCAGATCTGTTTTCCAATTTGAGGAGACCGACTGCTATATTAGTGTTCTCAAATTTTCCAGCTGCTAAAAACACTAGTTTCTGAGTATTAATGAGACCATGTCTAGTATTTTACCCTAATATGTTAAGTCAGATGCTGCCGTCATGTAAATTAACAAACTCAATTACCTAGTCCTATGCAGATATCACCAGAGATGCCAAGAAATCAAGAAGAGCGAAAACTGCTAATGTTTATTTAAATAGAAAATGACAAAATTACCAGGCGAAAAAGGCATTTGCAGGCTTCAAAGTGATGTTCACAGAAACATGCAGAGCAGCGCAAATGAAAAGCTCAGAAGGAAGGTCCTTGCTTTGCAAGATGGGCTGGCAGAGGCACTGCAGAACTCAGGCTGCTAATAAATTATTACATAATTTCTCTTCTTATCATTAGTCACTTTTGATATTCCCTTATTTGTGTGGACAAAGGGGTGGAGCATCTGGAAATGATGAATACATCTGAAGAAATGAAGACACATTAATCAGACTTACCACCAACACAAGTACGTTCATGAGCCGATCAATGCTTGTTCGTTTAAAAGTTGTTTTTCCACTGTTCTGCATTAGTTTGGTGTCTGGCCCTGGAGACGAAACACACTTGTTAATTTTAGTAATAAAGCCAAGCCGTTCTAAAGCCGATTCCCTCTGAGGCCCCACTGTGCTTTACAGCATAAATACCCATCACAGTTTTCTTGAAGGCAGGTACATTCAGTTTACAGTGCTGGTGGGAAACTTGGGCAGTTGCCTTACATTAAGTCACTTGCCTTACATTATATGGACAGAGTCACATAAAGCCATTAATTCTGGATTTTGGCCCAGCTCTATTCTTTCAACAGTTAATCCTCCCTTTCAAGTTTTAATTGCTTTTAACGGAATACCTGATACTGCTGTGTTATTGGTGACATACTATAATTGTCTCACATGTCTACAGCAGCATAGAAACAAAAGAAGATCTGCAATCATAAAAAGCATAGTTCTAATGGTTTACAATAATATTGATGACCATGATATGCTAATATGGGTTAAAATCACATAGAAATTATGTGGAATTTTTAATCAAATACACTTCAGAGTGAAACATTTTGAACAAGCCTGGGGAAAGAAAGACTCCAATTGGCCCAATGTAAGCCAGTAAGGGCAGATTTAATTCAGCTTTATTTTTTAAACATATTTAACTCTTGTTCTTCCTATTGATTAATCAAGACTTGTCTCATGTAATCTGCTGCCTGCATTTCTGAAATAAAAGACTACTTCCGCTTACTAAAGCACTTAAGGTGGAATTGGGTGTTGTAATGTAGCATTTGCAATCCACTTTTCTGTTATAGATCCCTATAAAAAAATATCAGATTAAAATCCACTGTAATTTGCATAATTTCTAGCCTAGAGTTTAGACAATTAATCTCATGTATTTTTTCCTTTTTTTCCTGTACCTGGTAGAAGCATATTTACCAAAGAGGAAAATACTTTGTTCCTTCGTGTATGTGTGTACTGGGTGTGATGCAATTCCATGCCAGTACTTCTGTGCTCCACAATTCACATGTCAATTTTTGTACATACCGGCATAAATAACGAGGCCAAAGCACCATTCTGTGTTCCTAATAGTACAGCCCCTCAGCAACATCTTCTCGTTGTCCAGGGCATACTTCTCTCCTCGAAGAGTAAGAGTTCCTGTGAACTTATCCAGTTTGTTATTTGGTGCCTCACATTTGACCTCACCTGTAATAGGAAGGTAAAAACAAAAATGGAAATCTTGGCCCAGAACGATGCCAATCGATACTGCATTCTCAGCTGTTCCCCAGACAGGGAATATTTCACACTGTAGCTACATTCCATTCCTGACTCTGTCATTCCCATCCTGTATCCTATATTTACAGCTGTTTTGGGATATTGCTCCTTCTCCATATTAGTGTCATAATCCAATGGACCACAATTAACTTGGATTTACCCTATTCTTTGAACACAGCACTTTTTTACTGGTAGAGTACAAAACAAAGTTTCCACAGCTTTTCTGCAGGTGAGAAGAAATGTTGAACCAGCAACATACTTTTAATCCTTTCACAAGCAAGTTTGTAATGGTAGGATGTCACTGGATAACTTTAGCTTAAAGTGCTGACCTTGCATAATTCCTATTCCATTTTCTTTAAAACTGCAGAAGCCCAAGCGAGAAAAATCATAGCTTGAAGGCTGCAAAAGAGTAATTAAGTGAGGTGTCTTTGTTCACTGTTTTTTTTTTAATTTCATCTGTTACATAACTTAAGTCCCAGTGGCACAAGAAAAAAGATACTGCTACCTTCTTCGGCCACACAGCTGACACTCTTCAGTGATTGGAGAGCCTCTTTCTATTTCCACACTATATTTGTTTCTTGTAATAAAATGTGGTCATATGAAACTGTAAATAGATACTTTGGTATAAAAATGATTCTTTAAATCAACATTTGCACCTGACATCTAAAGTTTCAAAGCAGAGCCCTGTGGATGTGTTAAGAAATGGCAAATACAAATACACCTTACTGAAAGGGGACCCAAGAGTAAAGTCTGTTCAGTTAATCAGCAGGAACATGAAAGTTATTTTGATCACAGGCTGCAAGAATCTACATAAGGACTAGCATTTGTAAAGTATACAGCTCTTCCAGCTGTTCTCAGATAAAACACAGCAGGTTCAAGAGACTGGAAACAAAATCCAGAGAAGTCCAGAAGAAAAGTACAATTTTAAGCATTGTGGTAGTCTCCACCACTGCAAATTTTGAAAGCAAGAATGGATGTTTTTTCCACAGAAAAGCAGCTCTACTTTTGGGCAGACAAATCATCAGACTTGAAAGATGAAGCAATCAGGAAATTCAGTGACACATGTGACATCAAAGCTCATACTGACAACTATGCTGATCTTCTGTTTTATCACCCAGCTAATCCAATAACAATCGCTGCAGCCCCTGCAATGCCTTGAAAAGCACAAATTAAACAGAAGCTTTGCAGTGCAAGCTGAAACACAGCACAATGAGACTGAGGTGAACCAAACCCAGGGCATGATCCCCAACCAGGAAGACCGTGCCTCTCCTCACGCCAGCTACGGGGTGACACTCGTGTGGGTACCTTGCATGTCAATACCCACATCTGCTTTCCAGCAGGTGGGTGGATCTGGGTTACTGATGCACTGATTCTGAGATCAGAAGAGGTTCATCCAAATCAGACTGATCATAAAAAAGTGTGAAGCTCTAGATTTTCACCCAATATACCTGCCCTGACCCCAGTAACTCTGCAGCTGAAGACACCTCAGCAAGGCACTTGGCTCTTGTCTCTTCCTCCCATTAACAGCAAGAAGATATCTGGAATGCATGTCACCTGAAAGAGTTAAATACTTCCAAGTCTACATGTAATAAGTAGTCAGTTAATGAAAAGTGTTGTTTCTTTCTCATCTCCCAGTTCCCTAAATCAAATAAAGTTTAGTGTTTTGCAGGCGTCTTCCTTATCTGAACCATTGTGATGTCAACAAACATCATAACTCACATTAAAGCATTCCACTGAGTGCCTGTATTAGCTGCTCAACCCTCTCCTCTCTTCCTGTCTTAAGAAGTAATTAGATAAAGAGTTACATAAATATTTAAATACTTCTACAGAGGTTTGCTAAGGGAAATGCAAAGTTGGGTCTGTTTCCAGGCGCTCTTCCCAGTACTCTGCCAAATATAAACCATCCTGGGAAACATTTTATTCATTTTAAGTATTGTGAAGAGGCCACTTTTATTTACAACATAACTAAAATAGAGATTTGCAGGACAAATAAATATCTGATAAGGAAGGTTTCAATTTTCCAAAACACTTTGAAACTCTTTTTTAATTATGGACTTTCGAGACTGTAGTATCCTTAGATAAGCATTACAAAGAAAATGCTTGAAAAATTATTTAGGATTAAGATCTTGCTTACAAATTGGTATACAGAGCAGCCTCTTCAGGAAAATAATTAAGGCATGCCAGTCTGACCATTAACATAAAACACCTGTAAAAACATTTCTCAAGACCTAAACCACTCAAAACCTCAGCCATCACTTCGGAGAAATCCTGATGTACTGAGCTGACACTCAGCCAAGACCACACACATTATTGCATAAAACCTCAGTGCAGAAGGCAAAAGAAAAGCCCGTGCTTTTGGATGACTCTACCAGAGACAGTCCCAGCTATGCTAACTCTTTGCCACGTCCCCACCATTTGTCCTGAAATCATCCAGTTATTTCGAAGATAATTTTTAAAAAATAATTTTTCCTCTTTATCTAAAAATACTTCCTGAGAGCCTGTAGTCCTTGAGACATTCCACGGACAGCAGCACTCACTCCACCCCTTTCCGTACTGACTCTTCCCGTAATCCTGCCCTCGTACCTAAGCCAGCAGGGCACTGTGGAGCATGAGTAACATCACTTGGTCTGCTTCCCCATCCTCTCTCCACAGACAGAAGATGTGTCAGCACAGGGCATTCTGTTTTTGACAGGGTTGGCTCCTTTCTGTGCATGTGCTGCTGTATATTCCCTGGGACCCAGTGACAGGACGTGTGGGAGTGGTTCAAAGGTGCACCAGGGGAGGTTCAAACTGGACATTAGGAAGTATTTCTTCACCAAGAGGGTGGTCAAACACTGCAACACACTTCCTAGAGAGGTGGGCAATGCCCCAGGCCTGTCAGTGCTTCAGAGGCATTTGGCCAATGCCCTTAGTAACGAGCTTTAACTTTTGGTCAGCCCTGAAGCGGTGTCAGGCAGTTGGACAAGATGATCGTTGTAGGTCCCTTCCAAATGAAATGTTCTGTTTCATTCTATTCTACTCTATATTTAATACACAAAACAGTTCTAAGAAAGGACATGTTGCCTGTTAACTGCACCTGCACTGCTTGTCTTTAAATATCTTAAAATGTAGTCTGTATTGTGGCGCCGAGAGAGGAGAGAGATGCGTGCAGGATGGGGCTTTGGGTTGGAAAGTAGTCACCTGTCCTGTGCGCACAGTTAGTCCTCAGGTCTGCATGGTGTCTGGAAGTGCTGGTGCTCAGAATCTAAATGTAATCTATGCATCAGCATTGCTGCATCAGTGTAAAAATGTTTTGAGGTCATAACTGAGCATAAAGTTTTGGGAAAACATTTTCCACTGTGCAATTACAGGAGGTCTTGCACTGAAGTTCAAGGTGGGTCATCTCAGCATGTACAGACAGATGCTAAAGAGAAGTGTGCAGCCAGAAGGAAAACTGCCACCAACACCGCTTCAGGTTATAGCCACGCATGGCACCAAGACCTGCACGCAAGGAGGGACCTCTTTCTCTACATATGCTGCTGACACCTGTTGTACAGGCTGCAACATGACCATTCTGTTTATCTGCTGCTGCACCCAGAGGAACCCTAGCAGGGAGCAGCAGACAGCCTGGAAATAAGACTCCCAGGCACTGCCTGGACTCTGGTGTTTGGGCAAATCCTCTGGAAAGTGAATTTTCCATGTAGGCTTACCGTTGAACTCTGTCAGTTTCTGAAGATCTTCTCCAAGCTCTGCAGTGACTGACAGTGCCTGCTTCACCTTCAGGTTTGTTTCACTGTAACAAATCACATGAGATAAAAACATGAACTTGAAAGTCATATGTGAACTGAAAGCTCCCCCTGAAAGTCAATTCTGTTCTTGAGGACAAACTTCTTCCTTAGACATCTGATCATCATGTGTCTTTTTTCACTTGACCAGAGGGCGTAGTTGTCTCAGTTGCAAAGTCAGGCAGTCCAGAGGAACTCTGGAGGGTGATGTGGCTCTGTCTTCTCATTTTCACCACAAAGTGCAAGACCAGGCATCTCAGCTCCCTGAGCATCTCACTGTCTATCCTGCTCCTCATGCCTCACTGAACCCTGAGGTATCTGAGCATATATGAGAGCTCTGAACCTTCTCCCATGATATTCTGGTCCTGAAGGGTACTGCAGTCCTGGGACTAGCTAGCTGGGGAGTTTGAAATGCAGTGAATGCAATGTCAAAGAAACACCACATTTGTTCAGGGCCTCCGAAAAGTATCCCCTGGCACTGGCGCGTACAAGGATTACAAGCTCCCGTTCAGCAGAAATCGGATGGGGAAAGTCCAGAGGGCTGTCTGTAGGGTCTTGGGAGAGACAAAATTTCTTGATCTCTTCTGGTCTTGCTTAGTCCTTCAAGCAGATGCTAGCTCCAAACAGTGCAGAAAACGTAATGCAAATTGGGTCATAAAGATGAGGTCATCTCCAGTTTATTCTGATTAATACAAACCAGTTGCAGCCCTCTGACTTGTAGCCAGTTGTGCCCCGGACTAAAAAATGTCTGGAAATCATTGCAGTTTGCATGCATTTATATTATGGTATAGCAGTCCAAAGGAGATTACTGGAGCTATGCATTGTGATTATCTCACCCAGATAATCTGGCTAAGAGAAGAGACTAAGGGAGATGCAAGAAACAGAAAACTTCTGCCAGTTACCTGTGATATTGCAGGAACATGTTTCTAACTATCAGTGTTAGAGGAACTGTTACTGAAAATAAAACGTAAAGTCCCCTCCTCACGTGACATTTGCACTGAAAGGGGCAAAAGTATCCACCAGAAGATGTTATTTTCAAGGTACCTAGCCAAAGTTCATTCTACGTATTTACATATATATCGATATATTACTACCAAAGCTATTTGCAGGTAAGCTTGCAGCACCCAGGGTCACCAGAGATTTGGTCTGGCACTGGCAGTGATTACGCCCAGGGTCCAGGCTTACTCACCCATCCAGTTCAGCTGTCTCAATGTACGTCAGGCTGTGTGGCTCGCTGCTTGACAGTAACAGTAGGTCGGCCTAAACACAGACAGACAGACTTGGCATGAGTTCACATGGTCAGAGGGCATGGCACTGCAAGGTTGCTTGCGGTTTCTGCACACTGCAGGTCTCTGAGGCAGTTATCATGATGACTGACTAATTTTCTTGTGAGTGGTAAGTGTAATTACAGAGACTAACTGAGCAGGATGGAGAGAAACTGTACTCACCGTCACAAAGTTGTTGTTTTCTAGTTTTATTATATCCCCCACTTGAACATTCATCCATTTTTCATCCTTTAACCTGCAAGAAAACTCCTAGTAAGTAGGCACATAAAGCAAACACCACTTGGGAAAGCAGGATACTCAGCTGTGCTCCTGAAGCCAGGCGGTAGGTGCCATCAGGACTTGGGTTGTTGATCGAATGGAGCAGGGTCTGCCATGATGTGGCCTGACCCATGCTAAGCTAAGGGACTACCACAACACCAAAAAAACCCCAGTAACAGTGGTTGGAGTGACCCATGCAGGGTTGACAGCAAGCCCCACAACAGCAGCACAGTCCGTGTGCACTGTCCCCTCTGGACTAACAGCTCTCTGCCTTCTCCTAAATGGCCATGTTGCCTCAGAAAACACCCTCTCTACTCAGCACGACCTACTTCCCAAACACCTGCGAAAATCGCCAGTTGTGTTACTTTTTCTAGGTGGTGTTAGGGGCCAGAGAAGCAGTCCTGGCTGGCATGGGCCAGGCTGCCAGGGAGGTCAGTGCAGTGGCCTTCACAGCACCGAGCAAGGCGTGTATGCATCTGGCCAGCTAAACTGCAAGTGCCAACGTAACTAAGTCACAACAGCTGTATATGCAAAATCTAGAGAAGTGAAAGATCAAGAGCTGCATCAAAACAGGACTGGGTATTCAAGCTTGAGTTCAGCTCAGCCTTGCTTTTTCAGTGTTGGTCGGAGCTGGGCAGGACCTATGCTTTTCAGTTTTTGAACAAAGGCAAAATACTAGAAAATTTCTGTTTCAATGTATGTTTCCTAGACACAGTAACTAATACACTGTAAATGAAGACACTGGTTTACTTAGCAGAAAGCACAAAAAGTATGTTCCTATTCTTCAGCTTCCAGTTATATTTTTAACTGTTTGATCATCTGTTGGAGTTTACACAACGTACTGCTATCTATAGTACAGAAAAAGAAGTCGCTAGAGACTACACAGCTGTGTACAGCTGTGTCCTATGCACAGAGAGTAAACAGCTCCTCTGTCTGCCACAAAAGCCAAAGCCTCTGCCCTTTTTTTTTTTTCAGGAAAGAACAATGATAGCAGTACGATGTCCAAAGCACACAGCTGAAATGTTTTGAGTACATTTAAGTCAGAAAAGCTACACACACTCAAAGTATTATGACATGTCTGAGGAAGCTATTCCTGCTTCTTAATTTAAAATAACTTGTTGATAATGCCTAGTTTTGATTAATGCAGAAATAAATGCTATAACATAAATGGACATGGAAAGATAATCTTGCTTGTCACTTCTAAGGTACGGAGTAAAATAATACAATACTCTCAAAGTGTCACTTAAATATATATACATGCAGGAACAGAGTTTACTTTTGTTAGTGCAAGGTCACAGCCATAATGACTACACACATTGCTGTACTGCATCTTGGGTTCATTAATCAGACACATAGTCGAGAGCTGCACAGTGAACTAATGGTGTGAAAGACAGTTCAATTTTAAATTGTTTCATGATTGTTGGAAATCACACAGAAAAACATTATCATTAATAAAACGCTCTTACCAGTCAAAATTGCCACAAAAGAGAAAGGACTTACATGCCATTGATCAGGACCTGGACTGGGCGGTTGTTGACGTGTTTGTCACTTTTGTGTCGATTCTGAAAATTTGATCAGTACATTAAAAGGCATTTCCAGAAAGCCAAGCACACAAAAGCTGTAGGCAGTTCATTAACATTTTAGGTTTTCACCCAGCTGGCTGAATGGGTCTGGCACAATGGAGTCACAGCCAAGTTACAGTCAAGCCCATGTTTACACTAGTAGCATGGGGCATAGCTAGACTGTGAAGAGCGACAAGGCAACACAGGGCTTGCTCTTGGAGGGAAGAAGGAAGGTGGAGCCTTATATGTCACTTTGCACAGTCCTGACTCAGCTGGTGTTGGTCCTGTCCATCACAGTTTTGTAAACACTAGGGAAATCCATTCCTCTGGTCTGATATGGAAAGCGGTTGCAGGTGTTCTGGCATTGCTCCCTGGGAGAGCACCTCATCACCTCTTACCTGCCTACTTGCAAAGTTGCACCGAGCCTCCACAGAGCATTGGAATTATTATAATAATGAGAGAAAATCAGATGCTGAACTCAGATTTGACACTACCCTGTGAAGTCAATGGGACTTTGACCATTAGCTCTGACAGGAGCAGACTGGGGCCAAAGCTGGGCAAGTTTAAAAAACCACACATGGGTTTAATGCTTACCTCCTACAAAATGTTTTTCCCACCTACATTGCAGCTAGATGGCAGAGGATGAGTTCTCCAGTGCGGAAGCCTAAGAACAGAATTTTGTGTATGTGTCCAGAGGTATCTATCAGTGACCATATTTTTCAGACACACTGAGCAATTTCAGGGAACGTTAATGGAGCTTCTGGGCTGCTCAGCAATTTGGAAATTCTAGCTCATTTTTAGGTAATGAACTATAGTTTTGGGGGTCTAATCTCTAATCCCATTTTGGCCACAGAACAGGTCTCCAGCTGCCTGCCACTGGCTGTGTTTTAGTGGTTTGCTTTAGCCATTGTGCCAAAGAATCATGGGCAAACTCCAAAGTATAGGTCAGCAATACAGATCTTACAAAGTCATCGATGGCATCCTTGACTCCTGATACAGCCAGCACCAGCACAAGGGGCACCACTGTTGTAAACCAGGCCAGTGAGGAAATCTGAGGAATCAGCTGTAGGAAGAAAAGACCTGAGCTGAGAAATTTCCTGTCAGTTCAGCAAACAGATGGAAGCAAAAAACTGTTTTCTCTGGAAGTTGCAGACATTTTTCTATGATTTCTATGATGGCTGAATACAGCATGAAGACAGAAATGCAGCTCTATCCCTTACACATGACCCCATAAAGGTGGGAGAGCCAGGGAACCCATGCTTTGCTTACAAAACAAGTTGTAATTTAGGTTATAAATATGGAACTGTTGGGTTGCTCTTTCTTGTTGATTGTAAAATTAGGATTGCAAAGTCCCCAGTGGATTTCTTCGGAAGCAGTGGCATGGGCAAGCCTGTTGTGAGAGACCCAGAGCTATCTCAGCAGAGACTGCTGTGCAGAGCCTTCAAATGCTTCTGGTTTTTGTTTCAGTAACTTTTCACATTTTGCTGAAGTAAACTTCATATCAATACACAATGCACAGCTGTTGCCAGGGCTGACCGGGCTCTTCCAAGATCAACAGAGTAATCTCCCCAGCCTAAACTTCTTTAACAGTGAAAGGACCCAAGAGCTGAAGGTGACCCCGTTGTGCATTCAGTGAGGCAGAGATGGATGTGATACCAGCATCAGTGTGTCCATCAGATTGGATTTGGGCAGCGTCAACTCCATGTGCATCATGAAGCTGACATTTATGCCACTAAGTCAGCTGCTTAAGGGTGCTGCTCTTTGGGACTGGTCCTTCCACTGCACTGTCACAACCCAGGTCCTACAGGCACCACCAAATCCAGCCAGCAGGAATGATCTTCAGGGGCAAGCACAGTACCACTCAGCTGTGGAGGCTGCAGGGACATGTAACTGCTGCCTTGACACCTAACTGAGAATATATATGTCCTACTGGGCTGTGGCAAAGAAGGGGGGGTGGGGGGGAGTGCAGACTCCCCACAGCCTACCCATCACATCCACTCCAGATACTGGAAGAGATACTCCCAGTGCTACAGGGATGGAGTGAGTGGGCAGAAGAGGGAGAAAAATTAAACAGAGGAGTATGTAAATATAAAAGACTAATGGCTGCCCTTGCCCTCTTCAGTTTACCTTTGTGCAGGCAGCAGAAAATGCTATGTGCTTTTTTGTATACAGTCACTCCTAGATGGTTCAGCAAAAGACACAGCAGAATAATTTAAGGCAAATAGTTTGAAATACTATGAATTTGATATACAAACAGCTAGAGTGCAGTACAATACAGGAACAGTGCTGTCAGCTTAGCTGAAAAGGCACTTTCACTAATTTCTTGAAAAATATACAGGGGCTGGAATTTCCCAAATTCATTCCCTGTAAATAAGCAAAGAATCTTGTATGTAGTTTGCTACAGGCCCAAGAAAATTTTGCCCATGCTTTTTTGAGCTGAAATTTACAAAAGGGGTTTTGAAAAAGGTACTTTTGCAAACTTGTGTGCACTGAAATGGTCAAATTTAAAATATCATACTTGAAAAATAACAAAAAATATCCCCCTTTCTTGGTAATGTGCATTCCAGTATGACTCAGCAACATCAGAGTACACCGCATTTATCCATATTGTATCAAAGTGCAAAAGGGCAGAAATCCTGATACCAGTTTCTCCAGTGTGTTTAGCTTTCCAACAGAGCAGTATTACCAACAGCAATGGGCAAAGTGCAGCTCCATACCATTATGAGCCACAGGGTTTAATAGTGTTGCCAGTGTCTGGCAGGATCCATATTAGACACCTTCCTTACCCTGCTGAGCAGGGAGCAGCAATATTCAGCTTTGTTCGAACTAGCTCCAACCTTGAGCCTTCCTGATGTTAACTCCTTCCTTCCCAGGGAAAGAGTAGAGATTACAATTTTTTTTTTCTTCTTGCTATTTTCTTTGAGACCGCCAATGGAATTTGCCTTTAAACCTATAGATAAGAGACAACTTCCTTTTGTACTACAGGAGGAAAAATTAATGCAGATCTGAGGACAGCCAGGAGAACTCTGATTTAGACACAAAGGGGTACTAGAACAGGTCATGAAAAAGGTACAGAGTTCGCTGAAAACTTTAATTAAATTTTCTCCTTCATTTAATTCAAACCCTCATAACCAAATGTAAGAGAGAAAATTGCTTTTCTTTTCTGCTCTGCTTTCTATTACTTTAAGGTTTTACTAAGATGCTAACTCACAACAGGGATATAGCTTGCACTTTATTACAACTGTCAATACATAAACAAGCTCTGACAATAGAAAACATGCTCTGCTAGAAACAGCCCAGTGAATTCATACCTGCAAAATCAGCAAGAAAAGAAAGTAAGCATTGGCTATTCGCTGAAACTGTTCAAACAGGTTGAGAGGCAGGAAAGTGAAGAAGTTGTATTTTGATGTTTTAATTGAATTGTTCTGTAGGGAAAAAAAAAAGGAAAATAAACAGGTTTGGTAAAACAGGAAACAAAATTACAGCACAACCCATTTCAACTCTGTTTTTACTTGCTTATATTTAGCAATAGCATTGTTTCCAAGAGCAGCTCAAAAAACACTTCCTTTCCCCCACACAATCCAATCATGCCGAGTCTGGATAAACAGACAGAATTCCTCTCGGAATTGGTGAAAACATGATGCTCAGTTTATGTCAGTGCAACTGCAGGTAGATACAGGTATATGTAGTTGCTCACAGAGAGACACATTTTTCCCTTATTAATAATGTTCCTACTTAGACAATGCACAAATAGAATTAAAAACTGTAACCAGAACACAACAATTTTGTGGGTACCATCTACAAAGCAGTGTTAGGAAATACCTGCTAGGTCAGTTGTCAATAACTTGTCTGAGATTTGGAAGCACCATTTGGCTGGACAACCCCACAGAAGCTATAGGTCCTCCCAGGAGCAGAACATGTTACTATTATTTTCAGCTGATTCAGCGCAGCAACTTGGAGACGTAGCTTGTTTCTATTCCACAAAGATCACTTGAATGTGGTGTTGTGCAAACAGCCACTAATAAAAGATCTCACCATTTCAGTAAGCAAGTTGCAGTTTTGTTCCCTGTTTCCAGTTTCTTTTTCTAATTGCAGATGTTCCCTCCAGCCACAAGCCATGGCTCCTCCCCATCTGTCTTCTTCAGCTCACAAAAAAGACCAAAGCTCGGGATCACAGAACTGGGTATTTTCTTCCCTGAAGATCAGAGCACTCTGGTCCAGTTCTTGCCACCTGATAATCAGGCTCAATCCATCACACCAAGCCCATAAGTGTGGGCTGCCCCTTCAGCTTTTAGGTGTACCAGATCCTCTTCTCATATGAAGTTTATTAAGCTCTTATCCAGGTTTAGTCCTGGAAGCATGCATGCCATCTGTTGCCAGCATATCTAAAATTTCCCCCCGAGAAGCTCTCCAGAAGATGCCTATTAACCACCTGCCAGGGACCCTAAGGTGTGACAGTACAAGGAGGCAGATATTATGCAGTGACCCTTCATTTGGTAATAGATTTGCTGGTTTGACCAAAGAGAAAATGGTGATAGTAGTATTGTGATAGCCTTTAGATACTGCTAAGCTGGTGGGAAGACAGGACCCACTAAGTATGAATCACAGCCCACTTCCAATCCATGCATTCATCAGGGATCTCAACATTTAAACCGACACACATCAGCATGTTTCCACCATTAAGCTGATTATTTAAGATCACCACTGTAAAGTGTGTATGGGGAAAACGATTCCATTTTAGGCAGTTGCTGGGTTTTGCTGTGCGCAGCCACAAAGTACAACATTCTTCAGCATTAACTTCATGTTTTACCTCTTGTACAAGCCAAAGAATAAGTCTCTGAAAGAGCAGAGATGGAAACGCCCTTTATGGAAGAGCTAGCCAAATCCTCTAGCAAGAAAAGATGTTTATCAGTGATCACCATATGAACAATATTGCCTGTCTCCTGGCATCATGGAGCCATCTCCGGGTGTGGTTAACTCTGCATGTGAACTAAATGTCATGACGCATAGTTTGATTTGGTTTATTTCAAAATTCTTCACCACGGGATATATGTGCTGCACACAGGCTCCGGAGACACTGCTGAAACAGAAACAATGGAATACTGGCATCCTTTGCAAACCCAACATACAGAGAACTAAACTGCTCGAGAAGTCTGTGTCCAGCAGACAGAGTCTGGCAGATTTTTAAATAAAAGCTAGATCTGAAGATGCTACCTGCCACTAATCTGAAAAAAAGTATCACTGACACTTTAAAAAAGAGCAGACAGTAGCTGCAGGAAAAAAATAAGTACAGGGGACCCGACCTTTCTGCGTCAACAGATTTGAGAGGGTCACACAGAACATGGGAAAAACTACTCAGTAAACACTCATATAAAGTTTATAGATCTTTGTCTGCAAAAATCTCAGAGCGGGATAAGAAAAGAATGGGAGTGGTTTCTTTCAATTCCTGCCTTCTATTTCTGTCCATTAATTACGTCAGGAAAACCACTGAATGAACCAGAGCCATTCATTTTGTTTCCTACTGCCATTAGACATGGTAAAAACCTCAGACATAACAGCTTTCAAATGCTCAACTGCAGGAATATGGACATCCAATATTTTCTCCGTAGTAGTTCAGGATTGTGACATTGTTTGACACACACTGTCTTTTGGGAGGCTGGGACACTACGAACCTCAGGATAAGGACAGGGAATATTATAGCAGATCCCATTATTCTAGAATCCATAATTAAAGTGAAGCACCAGAAAAAAAGACGTCCTCATAATCACTATGAACATTTCTAATTCAACAAGTAACTTGCTCGTGGCCCTGAGGGACTAAAGGAGTATCAATATTAAATGATAAAAGCAAACTGGGGAAAACTTCAGCCTTTCCTATTCAAAGCTCTGCACTCCTGCATCATGGATACAGTTGAAGCTCTGTCTAAGATAGCATTTATGTTTCCATGCAATACACCAGGGCTGCCTGCTTTGACAGCTTGGGCTCTTGGCTGACTACAGAGAAACCTCAGTTGGCCTCTGCTCTTGATTTTATCCTACTCTGTGATGCTTACCACCATTGCACCCTTTTGCTACTTTACAGCTGTACCAGAACCTGGCTCTGGGGTGGCAGGGGTACCACGAGAATCTGCGGCACTCAGTGTGTTAAACATTCCATATGCAGCCATCACCTTATAAGCAATGCCTCTCACGCATCACCTGCCTTACCTCCCTCATGTTCTGCCTTCAGTGAGGGAGACTCCCATAAGGGAAAAGTGACAGAGAGGAAATATCTTTGAAGCAGCAATTAGGTATTAAGAGACCTTAGCAGAACTTCTGATTCTCCTACAGATTTATAAAAATCGAACATCTAAGAAAAGCAGCATTATGAGGCAAACACAAAAATGGGAGTTGGGAGCTTTACACTTACTCCCAGATCTGCCTTAGACTTCTGGTTGACCGTGGGCAGCCCTTGCACACACCTGTGTCCTAAACGAGCAGGCTTGGGCGCCGTTACCCGCTGTCAGCCTCAAGCTCCACAGATGCAAAGCTTGACACCAGAGCAGTGCGGTCTGTGGGTGAGGGATTATTCTCATCTGCTCTTTTCAGGGGCTAGATTCACACCTCCTGGAGGTGTGACTCCACCAAAATACTGCCCCTAAGAATAGTGCTCATTGCGCCACAGTTACACAAGTCCAGATATGGCGAATGAGCTGTGACTTTGGGGGTGTTTTCAGAAGCCCGCCTGTGACGTCTGACCACGGGCAAAACTCAGCAGATGGTCCCTACCTTTGTTCACTGAACAAACAAATCATCTCCTCGCCATACAAGTCACTGGAAATAAGAGACACTCTGCTTTTGTGGCTAGATTACAGGGGCTAAAGGGTGACACCCAGAAAAGGCAGCGTATGGCAAGGTATTGACCAACTGAGTTTATATCACTGGCTTAGTGACATTTTAGTTTCTAGTAGCTGGACAACCTGGCCCAAAGCAAATTTTAGCAAAACACTGGCGATCCTGCAGGAAAACTGGCAATTTCACCTGTGTAGCACAAGGTACAGGCTGATGAAGCAGCTGAGAAGCAGAAACAGCTTCCCCAGGTCCTTTGATAAAGCCTTGCAAGGAGGCGGTGGGAGCGCGGTTCAATGGCACTTTATTTAACTGCAGCAATGCAATTTGAAAGGACACACAAGATGCCATATGCAGAAATGTGACAATAGGGCTGTGAATGTGCTCAAGGACACGTTTAATAAACTCATGTAACTCATGTTCATCTGCTCCCTGTAAAGATCTCGTCCTGACTCCCAGAGGTAAAGGGCTGGCCAAACACCAGAAATACAAAGATCTTTATACAACCCACAAGCCTCTTTTTTTTTTTTTCTTTCTTTCTTTCTTTTTTTTTTCTTTTCTTTTTAACAGCTTTGGGAATTTCTTACATATGTAACCCCTCAACCCCCTCTTGGCAGCAATAATGAAGCGAATTCCAGGATCCCATCACATGTTGGGTATTCCAGGAAAATCTCTAGGAAAATGTGGTCACTGGTTGTGTTTTCCTATGCTGTTCCTTCTGCCTGGTATCATCCCGTTACAGAGCAGTTAATCATCGCTGTGGTCAGTGTCCTCATCATGTTGGTGCAGAGGTGGCATGGCTTGATGACCTCATGCCATTGCTCACAGACAGGCCAAGAAGGGGATCTAATGGTCTTGTCTCTTTGTTATCTCCTTCAACTACACTGCCTTCTCTTCCCATTCAGCTCAGTGCCTGAAGCTGCTGCCAGGCTGGAAGAAGTGAAGGGGAGGGCAGAGCACTGCTGAGTGGTGGCAAACTCCAAACCAATGCACCCTGTTCACTAAGGTCTCACACAACTACGGTAGGTTTTTTGTCTCCATCAAGTTTAAGCTACTATGAAGAGTGGAGGAGGTCCAGAGGAGTCTATGGACTTCACTGCAGCTCATGCCTGGCACCGCTCAACATTTCCGTGCTGGTCAGGGCCCTAATATGCCTTAAAGGTCTTGACCTCACCTGGCATCTTCATCCACACCCACTGTCCAGGGCTCAGGATCTCATTTAAACCCAGCCAAGGGCCTTCAGTCCTTGCCTGAGGTACGTTATAGGAGTAGCAGTCTCCAGTCTGACATCTGTCCTAGTTTCCCAGCTGGACCTATCCAGCTCTGTCTCCTGGATTACCTTGGACATATGGTACAGTCTTGTCTTCAGCCCTGCCTCCCGCCACCCCTGAACTGGGCTCACTCGATAGACCCTGGACCTGGTTCCTAGATAGACCCTGGGCCTGGTTCATTGCCTCACCTTGTCTCAGATAGTCAGGATTGGCCCCCTTACTACCATCCTGCCCTGTCCCCCGCAACCAGATGCTGCAGGATTGCACCCTGGTCAATGAGGGTGTTGCCTGGGCTGGGGCCACCCTCAGCTCCCAGCTTGTCTTCTCTCATAGGGCAGCCCTGCTCTGACTGCTCCCTGACAGTGCCTCAGCTGATCTTTGGAGGAATCCAGCTAACACATTTCTAAATGCAGAAAGAGCAGTGCAGGTGGCTGCTGTAGCTATTCCTTCAGTGGTTACTCAGACCACTTTTCACATGATCAGACAACACTCCCTTCAGCCTTGAGTGTGATGAACACTGGGAAGCATTTGCAGGTTGAGATGGGAAGAGAGGACAGTCATTGCTACCATCCTGACCACACTGACAAGGTCACTGAGGCTAACCCACCAGGCATCCTTTACAGATTGAAGCATACAAATGGAGGAGGTAGAGCAGAGTCTGAGCCCACTACGAGACCTCCTTCTCCCTGATTAAATTTCAAAGACAAGAACCCAGCTGCTGATCCAGCCCAAGGCAGTGTGCATTGGCCATAGGAAGTTATATACATCCCTCCTATTTCACTAGGGAGTTCATCAGGTGACCAGGGAAGATAAAAGCAGAGTCCAAGCAGCCCCCTCACTGCTGGTTCTGCAGAAAGGATGCTGGTTTGACCCTAGATCCTGATCCAAGATGAAATTTGTCATTGACTCATGGGCCCTGCATTTCCTCTCCTATTGTCTGAAAGCCAATTTCAAAGTTGTTTTTGCAGCCCTTTGTGACGTCCCAGTGCAGCTGTGCTAAATTGCAATATGAAAGTGAAGAAATAAAAGGGAATTGGGATCAGAGTGGACATTAAAGGACTTCAGAAGATACTTTCTTCTTCAGAGCATTGATAGACAAAGAGCCCATCACGGTTGACCTACATGGGGCAGTCGCCGCCGCAGCTGTGCTGAGGACAGTGCAGCCAGATGGGGGACAGGGCAGCCAGATTGAACTGCCTCAGAAAAGAACCTTCATTAAAGCCCTTAAACTTGCTCGATCACCTCTGGCACCCTGCTTTTCACTTTATTCTAATCTTTACACAGGCAAATCTCTTACTGAAGTAAGGAAAGATCTTCCTGTCTGCAGTGTGAGAAAAACACAGGATTAGGACTTGAATTTTCATTTTTACTGACCTATATTGAGTCCATTTATGTGCTGCACTAAGTGCCTTCACATGCCACCCATTCACACTTGGTTTCTGAGTCATTCCTAACTAATTTTGTGAGCTGGTGGGTAGTACGTACCTTCACACTTAACCCTTCTAGTAAAATGCACAGCATTTTGTTTTAAAGTTTGTTTTATTTTTCCAAGCTACTGTGTTCTTGCTGTGCAGGATAAGGCCAAGGATGTCTGGCATTGCATCAGTCTGAGAGATCTTGTTCCAGCCTCAGTCTTCACACTTAACTCCAAATAAATCCTGACCTACTCAAGCACTGCCACTGCTTGAAGATGCTGCCCTTGACCACAGGCACCTCTTATTATTTAATCACAGCAAAAATCATCAGAAGTCATGTAAGAGGCTTCTTTAGATAAGAGACACTTCCCTTGTCCCCCTCTCAGTCTGTGCTGCCTCTGTTCACAGAGGAAAGAGACCACCCCGATCTTCCAGCCTACTGCATGACACATCTCGTATGTCCATGAGGCGCATTCAGTTCTTCCTCTGAAACCACCCCTCGGCCTCACCATGAAGCCTCTGTGTTAAGGGGATTTCCACTGCGTGCAGCTCCTACCCACCCCTTATCCTCACCTGGCCCTGCCAGCCCAGCCCCCGCCACTGCCCAGCCCTCCTGCCCGGCAGGTGCCTGGCTCAAAAGGCTCTGTGGCTGGAGCAGCGTGGCAGGGACACACTGCAGCTTGGCCTCTTGCATGTTTTGTGATGAGCTCTGGGAGGGAGTTTGCTCTCTGAAGTCTCCTGCAAGTCCAAGTGTGATGGATCTGGACGTGCCCTTGCACGCACTGGCGGACATGGCTTTCCACAGCGCAGCATCAGGTTCCTGCAAAGCTGGTTTGAGTGTATTCAGGAGTCTTGCTTCATACCAGGAGGGCCAACTTCCAGCAGCTGCCAGAGCTGATGTCAGACTCCATACACAATAGTTCTCAAGTCTTTCTCAGCTCCTCAGTTCTCCCTTCACAGGTACCCTGTAGACTTTGCACCGGGAAGGGACAATAACCGCCAGCTATTCAGGGACAACACACCCACCTCTGATTGTACTTTCCCACTTCCCTGTTCTCTCTGAGACTAAATGAGGACAAAGCATCTGTGTACCTTTGATCTATGCCTACATAACAGAAACTCTCTTTTTAGTGAAAGGCTCAAACCTTCACACCAGCTGCGGCAATGCAGCCTAGCCACAGCAGTAAGGCAATACACTGAGCCTCTGTCTGTGTTTCCCTTTCTTTTCCTTACTGGCCTTTCTCTGCAACTGCCTCACCCTAAAGAAACATTTACTGCCTCACCTAGCTTTGTTACAAGAACCTGTTCTATAGGTTTTATGGCTAACATGGACGGCCTTAAGTTACTAAGTAAAGTAAACCTCACTCCTGTGGCTTTCACTGTCTAAAATACTTTCTAAGCTTTGTTAAGTTGCTGGGTTTCCTTCTAGTTTCTGCCGAATGTCCCTCTTATCTGGCTGAAATAACTGTTGGTGCAGCCTTCCCTGTACCTTGGAAGAAGACTTGTGTGGGAGGACAAGGACTAGTGCTCCTCACTGTGGGACCGAGAGCTGAAGGACAGATGTTCTCCTCCTGGCTCTATAGAGAAGACTCAAAAAACACCATGTGGCTCCCACGTCCCCAAGACCTGAGTGCCACAGTGAAGCGGTGGCACTTAAAACAATGAAGACAGTCCAAACACTTCCGTTGTTTGCTTGTACATAGATCAAATTAAATACCTGAGGCTGAAAGACATGTCGAGGGAGAACTGTGGCTGCAAGAGAGAGAAATTACTCTGTCCAGAAAATGGCAACATGCTGAGAGATGGCTGAGACTAATAGCTGCTGTGCCTGAGCACCCCAGGGCAGGCTCTGGCATTTGGACAGTCTTGGTCCCCATGGTCCACATCCTAGTGCTTAGCAGTGCAGCTCCACTGAATGTGAGGAATGGACCCAGATTTGACCCTTGTAGCAGACTACAGGACTGGAAGAGCTAACTTTCAGGAGCATCATGCATACGTTGATGGGAGACTATCCCTTTTAGGCATCTCCAGCAGTCTACAGCATGGGATCTGAAGTAATTTATGAGCAAGGTTAGTCCTCTTCATAAATCATGGTATTACGGGTTTAATAAATTGAACTTTTGCCAGGACTTATTGGAAATAAGCAGCCCCACACAAGACGTGCAGCCCTGTACAGTTAGGGGAGTGCTTGTATCACCACCTAAAGTCTTTTAGTGCCTCACCACCCACTCACGCCTTCAAGGCTTGCCTCTTTCTAGATGGTCTTCTAGATTTCCTAAGCCTCAGTCTACACCGGACTCTAGAAATTACGAGCCACAGCTGACTAAAATGAGGGGTAGGATTAATGAAACTCACTGCCAGGTTTCAACATATTACGTTAGGCTGGCTTTTTGGCTGCCTCCACTTTCACACCTAATCAACGGACTCTTATGGAAACACTCCAGAGCTCTCACAGTCCTCTCCTTAATTTTGGTTATTTGCAAATCCTTGGGCATATAAGCAATCAGCTGGGAAGCAGCGACATGCAATGTCAGCCTCATGAATGGCTTTTTGCAGAAATAGGCTTAGAACCAGAAGAGGTGCTTATTGTCCCTACCCTGACATCATTGTACGTCTCCCTCCTGCTTTCTGGTCCTGCTGCTGCATGTAGTTTACATTGCAATAATTCAAGGAAAGATTACAAATCAATACATAGTGGCAACACCCACCCTAATATGCTACTGGCAGGTTCTGTGCAAATCAAATGCACTTTCCCAGTCTCAAATCACCAGGCTTAATAAGTCATTTATGCTGCATAGTCTTTTACATATATTAACTACAATGCCTCTCATATTCAGGACACATGCAGCAGCTCTGGACCCAGGAAGTCTCTAACCTCTGTTTGGTTCATGGATGAAAGGTGACCACTGAAAACCACCCAGTTCATGTTGCCAGCAGATCAGGTCCATGAAGATCTTTAGTCAAAGCTGTTGACAAGTCAGACTTTCTCTATCATGGGAAATTATAGTGTTCTGAAATGCTGAGGTTTTTTTCAGTTCTTACCGAGAAAATACTTGTGATGTTCCTAAACCAAAACATGATTTAAAGGAACTCCTGAGTAAAATTGAAGGTTGAATTTCACCCTTGGAATTCAAACATGCAGAGGACAAAACCTCAGAAAATTAATTTCCATATTAGTTGGCAGCTGCAAACACTTTGAAAGAATGCAGCTTCAGGATCACCTCACGGAGGAGATGACCCCACAGCCAAGGCAGTACAGGTCTAGCGGCTGAGCTAGCCCTCCTCTGCACCCAACGCTGGCAGATGGTCTTCAAGCTGTGGAAATCAAGTTGCCCAGGGGGCTTCCTGGCATTGCAGCCTGGCAGACCTGGGTCACAGCCAGCCTGTGTCAAGGAGCTCCTTGGAGTCACAGATTTCATGGCACAGTGTGAACCTAAGTAGGCCATTAAGGAGTTGGAAATAAAGCTGGCAGGAAGCCACAAAGGCCAGATTCAAAACCTTCCTGCCAGAGAGGATTTCACTGCAAGGGCTGAGGAACTGACACATTTCCTTTCATGTTTTACTTTAAATGGAGACACGTTTCCAACAGAAAACTCCCCCCAGGTTCTGTTACTGAAAGGCCTTGGAGCCTGATCCTGGAAACAATTTGACTCATAAATAATTTTCTGGAAGTGTGCAAAGTCACCGTGTTATGCTCTTCCAGAATTAGATCTCCTTCAGCTGCCCCTTTGCAGGTTTGACTCCAAAGGCAGAGCTCCCTGTGGTTGACTCAGCAAGGAACCATCTCTGGTGGTTCATCTGGCGCACGTTTGCCTTGTTTGCAGAGTCATAACTAGCGTGCAGTCGTGTCACCTCCTTGAAACAACATTCAAGACGTGAAGCAGATGCAGCTACATCTGTGACTACATCTGCATGAAATAACATACGCTGGTTACTTACAGCATATTCGAACTGCAGATTGAAATCTCGGTTGTTTGCTTGAAGTTGTCTCTCTTCCTCTGCAAAGAAGAGGAAACACATCAGATGTGATTGAAGGTAAGCAGTCAATACAGATATGAACAAAACATCAGAAAATGCAAGCAGAGCTGCCAAAAGGTAATGTCACCAGGAATCTGCTCTGGGCTAATCACTCCATGTCAGGGAATTGAAGAGGCTGGTGACATTGACAGAGCAGCACTGTGCACCAATGCCATAGCACTGTATGCCCATACTCCAGGTCTCCTCTATCCACAACCCACTGCAATGCCAGCACTGATTTTACAGGTTGTTCAGCTTTTGCTGGGTAAGAACTACCACTTAACTAGTGGTGCTTACTATTCCTGCTTTGCTCCATCTCTTCCTCCTGAAGTGTCTGGAGCTGTTACCATCAATTTACTGTTAGTGCCTTTCCTCCAGTACAAGTGCATCTCCTACCATCATTCCACGGATGGGACATCACCACCATAGCTGTCATGAAATCAAAAACTACTGGAAGGGATTTCAAAAGGTCATCAAATCTATTGTCTACCTCAAGACAGGTTCATGCCTATCACTCCCAACAAATGTCCTAGAAAGCTCCAGTGATGGCTGTTCTTCAGACTGCCTGTTCCAGGACCACAGTGTCCTTCCCCATTGCGGGGGGGGGGGGTGTCCCATTATCTAATCTCTGGTCAAAGGTGCTCTTCTACTCCCCTTCAGCTCCTTCTGCTACTTGCCAAGGACGCAGAGCACAGACAAGTTCATTATGTATTAAAGGCTGTTATGCCTTGCTGTAGTCTTCTCTTCCCAAGGGTAAGCAATTCCAGTTTCTTCAGTCACTTCTCATGGGTCAGTCTGTCAGAAGTAGCATCTCTCTTGCTGCTTTCCAGTGGGTTCCCCAGTTAGTCCACCTCATTCTGGAGTGCAATGATCAAAAGGGGCCATAGTTGTAGCTAAGGACTTATCAAAGCTGACTGGAGCACAAGGGACACTACTCCTATCTTGTGAACAATGCATATTTGGCATGGGAATTCACCTAGAAGTAATTTAAAATCATATCCCTATGCACAACTAGCACACAAATGATAGCAATCCAGAATATGATCCATTGTAGCAGATCCTTTCTGGCAGAACCGATGCCTCATAACGCAATGCAAATCTTTCGTCCTTGCTGAACTGCATCCAAGTTTTTTCAGACTATTTCTCCAACTAGTTAATTCTAATCCTATCTTTCAGTGCGCTTGTAGCTCCTGCCAGCATGGGGCCATTCACAGATGTACTAAGTGTGTTCTTTATTCAGCCAGCCAAGATGTAGAAGAAAATGTTGAATACCAGACTCAGAATACATCCCCGGTGAGTCTCTCAAGTTTCATAATCAGTCACTGATAACTACTGTCAGTGTATCTTTTTCTGAAAAGTCAGGCACTCACTGTACGGTGATTTTAACTCAAGCATATATATCCGGTTCACCTGTAGAAAAGCCGCAAGTGACAGTCAAGATACATGACGGCTATCTAAGGTTTTTTTTCACTAGCCCTCTGGCTACCATTAATACAGAATTGCGTTTGGTTTGATGCAGTTTTTCGGGACTGCTGACTGTTAATCATCTCTTGCCCACACACACACTTCTAGTTACTTTGAAGTGGTTTGTTGGATTGTTTTAAACTTCACCCAAGAGGTGAAGCCAATATATCTGTAATTGCTCAGCTTTTCTTTTCCCTCTGTTTCAAGACAGATGTAATGCTTTCTCTCTTCACAGTCTTCTGAACTTTGCCTGTTTGTGCACCAGAAACTCTCAACGGCAGCATTACTCCAGGCCATGCTCTACCTTACCTACCCAAACCATTCCCTCTGTGTTCCCCCCTCTCCTCTGTTTCTGGCATCTATTATGTTAGATGTCTAAAGAAAAACAAAAACAAATCCCAGATTTCTTAACATTATTTGCTAGGCTCTTTTTCACTGAGTGGCAGACATAAACTGTCTTTGATCTATGTCTTACTAGAAGAGTTACAGAGCCCTAGAGACCCCAACTCTTACAGAACAACTTTTATTGCCCTTTATGTCCTCAATATCTTTTTCTCACTTTGAGCCTTTGCCACACAGTTTGTGCTAGATAAAACAAGTTGCTTTGCACCTTCTAGAAGCATCCTTCCTCTGCTTGAATTGAATGAGGAGCTTGTGATTTCACCATTTCAGTCACCCTTCTGAGGCTTTCCCTGAAAGATGGTAACTTATGCCTGTGCTCTTAATATTAATTATGTGAGGAAACCACTGCTCTGCTTAATTCTCCCTCCACCCCAGATTTCCTTTCCGTGAGATCTCAGTTAATAGTTCTTCATATTTACTGAAGATATCCTTCTTGAAGTCCATTTAGAACACTTTGCTATTGTCACACACATCATACCATCATTTCATAATCATTCCTGTTTACACTCCCTTCTACTTTCCCAGGACCAGCCAGCTCCTCCTTGTTGGAGGGCATCAGTTCTGGAACAGCCTCCTCTCTAGCTCCAAAAAATTATCCATCTCTGCACTAAAATGATGTGCCAGCTTAACAGGTCATGTTCCCGTATGCTCCTTTCCAACTCTTACTCTGCATAGCTAGAATTCTTCATTTACCAGCATGTCCTGTCTCCTAGAAAACTTTTTTGCCCCCCCCCCCCAAAAAAAAAAATTGCCCCTCTTGGTTTGCTATGGGTAGCATTAGTCAGAGATCTGCAATTTGTTCATCTCTTTCTTCATGCTGGATCTCAGAGCACACGGACATACAAGGAAAACTCTGTTACCCTTCCAGAATAAGCTTTATTCTTTTCTATTAATATTCCAGCCTCATGAGTTATCCCAGCATGTGTCTATTACACCTATTAAATGATGTGCTAAGACATTTAGTTCTTCCTGTTTATTCAATCTTGCATTAGCAAGCATCTAAGCTGTTCAGTGCATTGAACTGCTATCCTTCCTCCTTTCCCTCCAATAACCCTATAAATAACACAGCTTCTCTAATTTTTAAGCCCTTTTTCAGATCACCGTTTTTATTTTTTTATTCCGTGGGCTGTTTTCATCAAGCCTTCTAATTGCTAATATAAAGCTATTGTTAGTAGGTAAATGTGCTTTTCCCTTTCTTCAGGCACATCTAGCAGTGTCAGGCATTTTCAAATCAGCTCCCATCTGCCCCAACTGAGTGATTCAGACCAACCACAGAGGCTTCATTCAAGACTCTCAAAGTGTTTAATCCTTCACTGCTTTCCTTGGACACATTTTTCTCATAATTCACAATGGGGAGAAAAATGTACAGAGAGATCAGAGCAACTTGTCCAGTGTTCCAGAGGAAAACAGAAGCAGAGCTCAAGACAACCAGGCTTGCAGGGCTTCAACTATTGTGTTATGTGTCCCTTCAGGAATTTTCCTGAGAGCAACCAGTATTATCAAAGCAGATGAAAGATGAAGCTATTTGTTAAAAACTGAACTTCCAAACACTTGCACGTTTCCTCCCATACAGTAAATGCTGTTCTTATCCCCTCCCCAGAGGCTGTAAATCTAGTCCTGCAATAAGTGCCACAGAAAAGATAAACAGTTTTAATGTAAATACGAATACATGACAAAGCTTGAAAACATACTGGGCTTCAGAGGCACGCTCACAGAGCCCATGCTGGGAAGGGGAACTGGCAGGCAGAGGCAGAGCTGTCTGTACGCGTGCTGTGTGCTTACATGGAGCAGCACAAGCAAGCCAAAGACCCTGAAACGAAAGGCTGAACACTCACAGGGGACAACGTTGCCCGTGCTGCTCTCAGCCAGTAGATCTGCCCAACTGCCTCACCAGAAGGAGCTATGGAAACGCATGATGGACAGAGAGGCATGAAGATACCCAGAACCACTGATCTGGGCTGGAGCCCTCCGGGTATCCCTTCCCTTGCAAGCACATGAGACACAGGGCACATGGCAGAGCCTCAGCATCACACAGCAGCCCCTGAGCAGCTCTAAAGCCCTCAGTGACCTTCTGTTTTTCATAGGCAGGGGATGCTGTGAGGGGACTGCACACATAAACAGAAATCCAAGGGCTGCTGGCAGCGCATGGAGATGTCAGGTGCTTCTTTGCTCTTCCCAGGGCTCACTGGGGGAGTGAGGAACCATGTGAGGAGCCATTCCCCTCCCTCAGCCTGTCCTGAAGTGGCACTGGACACATGCATTTGAATTCAAAGATCTCAAATGCTCCCGGAAAGAAACCACACATGTACCTGCTCCAGTGAAGAAAGGAGCCTGGCTTCTCACCACAGTGAGGGATGCACTCTCCAAGAGGAATGGCTTTTATGTGAGACACACAAAGAGCTGCAAGCAGCTTAGGGAAGGAGCAGAAACATGAAACAATGGGGTGTGAAACAACAGCAAACAAAACTCATTTAAGGCATTGCCCTCCTGTGACTGATCGTGTGGTACCTAAGGGCAGGTTTTCTAGGACAACCTGCTTCTGAAGGCCCCAGGAAGCTATGAACCCGGTTCAAAACTGCATGGAGTCTCTGGCCTGCCATAGCCATTCATCCCTCCCAGAGGCAATGTCCCTTAAGGCCAAAATACAGGGCCAAGTTCTAGTGGCAAGATTTTAATTTTCCTTACTGGATAATAGCCAATACCTTTGGCTAAAGCAAGAACAACCACAACAAATGGCAAAGGGTGCCTCGTCCAACACTAACAAGCAGAACTTTCTGTCCTCTAGCTGCACCAAAGGAGAACCACCATCGACCACATGCACAGGGCAACACTGCCTCAGTGGTTTTATTTTTACCAACAGAGGATTGTGAGGTCCTGCTGACGTGCCTCCTAAACCAGCAGTTCCCAACTATCCCAGACCAGACAACTCTTACTTGTTTCTGGAACTGTTTGGACAGAAATGAAGCCTCTTGGATGATCACAAGAACCAAAAAGTTAGAGAAAGTCAAGCATTACACCAGCTTTGCCTGGAAACCACAGCTCAGGGTATTTTGGTTGTAGATCCAAGCATGCATGTCTTATCATGCCCCATTGATTCTGAAAGCATTGACAAAAAAGGGAGGGGAAACCTGAAGGGTTATCAGCTGAGCAGCTTTGTATTTCTTGAAACTTTTTTATATCTCTAAGAAGCTCAAACTTTTTGCTTCTGTAAACTGCAGTCACAAATCACTGGAAAGAAGGAATGCAATTTGTCCTCCCAGTTATCATTTCACTGCCACTGAAAACTATTTTAAATTATTCATCAGTGGAAACTCGGCGTACATAAATATGGCTTAGTGCCCAGTTCTTGGTCTAACCACTGAGACCAAGTCACTGGGAAAGTGGCTGTTTTCTCAGGCAGACAGATTTAGGAGCTAAACCACAGAATAACATCTGTGTTTAATAAAATTAAACCCACGCCAAAAATCAGCTATAAATGTAACTGGCCAGCCCACCAGCATTCTCCATTTAGGATTGCTGCACGGAAAAGTCCTGCAAAAGGTTAGATTCAAGATCTGGTCAGACAGCCTGGAAATTTGTTTCTGGTTCACGCTAAGGAGCATGTGCCAAGAGCAATGCTTTCAACAAGCTGTTGGAAAAGTTTTGTAGATACTGGGTCTTGTGGCTCCAAGAAACAGGAGGTTAAGATCTGCCTGGTTTTGCCAAGTCCTCTACAAACTAGGCTCTGACATCTCACGCATGAAACAAACGCAGTCCAATTAGGGGAGTGCCGGTGTAACTAAGCCTGACAACAGAACTGAGACAACGTAAACTCTTAAAAATAATAATTTCTACTCCACCCTTTAAACAAATGACCTCAAGAGCACAAACGTTGCCCTGAACCATCTACAAAAAGTGGCAACCAGGAGCTGGACTCATCTCCCCAGCTTCCCTTTCAGAGTGGTTCTTTGGAAAGAACCTTCCCAATACCTGGTTGTGAAAGCTGTAGCACATTTGTTCTGCTCCCAAGGGCACATATCTGACCTTCCTGAGACTGCAGTTCAGGTCTCTCCTGCAACAGGCTGTAAGCAGTCTCAGAAGACCTCCACCACTCACAGCAGATTTTTTGTTTTGAATTTCATGATGTGCCTCCTTTCACCTCCTCCTGTCCCTTCTCCCTCTTATTTTTGTTCACTCTGCTTTTGGATGGCTCATCATCCCTATATGACCCTAGCTTTTGGTATCACCTCTCAACAGTGACACAAGTGCCACCTCACATCCAGCACCCAGGAGATCACCTGCCTCTTCACAGATGAGAAATCCTAGCGCTTTTTTCCATTCTTTGCTGGACTGGTGGTATTCCCTGTGCACAAGTAACTGAAACCTACCACGGTGCATTTAGCACCTCTGTCCTCCCCTGAAAAAAGAGAATTGCAGTGTCCATTGAAAGGCAACTCCATGGGAAAGGGCAAATCATTCTATAGTGTATTAGGCAACTAAAATTGCTGCTTCTAGGTAGGTTATTATACAAACTAATAGCTAAAATCTCCTTGCACCTTGAAGCAGTAACTGCTCTGTTTTGCAGTCATGAGAGATGAAGGAACCATGCAACACGTTCCTCGATTTGCAGGTGCTGTAGATGGGTATAGTCCCTACCGGTGGGTTAAAGACAACAGGATTATTTTTTATAGCAGCGATATCAAAGGATTTCACATTCACAATAAAGCAGTGTCTTGCTGGGATCAGAGCTGCACCGAGCAAACTCTACCCAAAACCAAAGCCAGGAATCTTCACTCAAAAAGCTCAACATTTAACATGGATCAGAGTATATGTGGGTGGAGGGAAGAGTCATACGACAGGTCTGAGGTTCACACCAGTTAAATCTCTATTTCATAGACAGTCTGGGACACAGACAAAAGCTGAACCCTCATTACCTGAGTGTCAACCCAATGCTGTAACCTGCCTGGTGCTGGCGTGCCTGCTGCTCTGTGGCACAAAACCAAAGCCCATCCCTGTCCTGAACCACAGCCAGAGCCTGGCAGGGTGCAGCAAGCATGGCTGGGGCAGGAGGAGCAGTGAGAACCCTGTGCGATGGAAACAGGGATAGGGAAGGTCACAGCCAAGCCCGGCTTGAAGCAGGAACATGCCCCGCTGGCTAGCAAACAAATGTGGGTTTTATTATTGACTCAAAGGAGGGGCTCTGCAGGGCTCCATGTTACAAAACCACACATTTTCAAGGTGTAGATGCCCTCTCTTCTATGGAGGCTTTCTGGCTGCTGTGGCCAGGGAGGATTTATGCTGGCAATCACGTGCATTTTCATCTCTGAAATGGAGTGGCTTGTATTGAGTGTGAGTGATTTAATTTAAAAAAACCTGCAGCAAGACCATTCAGAGACATCACCATAAATGGATTTAGCCCTATTTCCCTCCTGCATGTTCCTCTGTTATTAAATAAAGATCTTCTTTATTATACCTTTTTGCCATGAAGGAACAAGAATCCTCTTTCCTCCCGAAGAAATGAAATGCAAGAAATACACTTTTGTGGTCACGGATTGTGTCTGTGGTGCTTGGTACCAAGCTCAGCCTCCTGCTAGCACTAAACAAACACTACATGGCAACTGGAATTTTCCACATAGGTAAAACATTTCATATGTCCCTGGTATTGATGCAAAATGGTGGGGTTTTTTCTGGCATCACTATCAGAAGGCCTACTTAGGAGATCTACTAACATACCTCCATTTTCATACAGCAGATGCAAGGTCTGAAATCAAAACTCTTGAGGGTGGACTGGAATTATTTCTACCTCAGGCCCAGCAATTTTTTTTATATGAACATAAAGTTAAATACTAGATCCTACCTTTTTCTAAAAGAAATATTTGATATTATCACCATAATGAGAGAGAAAAGGGAGCTCCAAAAGGATACCTCAGATTTGCCCAGCATGGACAAGGCTCATGGTCCAAAAGCACTCTTGGGACATGGGATTGGTTGAGTGCTAGATAACCTTGAGACAGAAGATATATTCCCTTTTAAGTTATTCTGGGAAGGGGCAGAGGCTGCCTCATCTCTCCCTTTCCCTGCCTCCCGCAGTAACACCAGTTCTGGTTTTCCTTTGCTTCCTCCTCCCAGTGATGCCTCACTCACCTGCCTTGGCTCTGGGCAAGGGGTGGGGACTCAGCACATCTCAAAAATGCCTTGCAACAGATTATTTCTCAAGAAGCATATAAATCTTTTCATGTGTATATTCAGTCCACTTCAAATGAAAGTACGCATTTTTAAAATATATTAGCTGTAGAAATTGTATCTTCTTCATTTTGGAAAACTTTAGTTTTAAAAAAAAATAATTCAGATTTGGTTTAGAATTTTCTATCACTTGTGTTCTGTTTTTTGTAATAGTAGTTCACAATATTTTGACCAATATCAGCATGCCAAGTAAAGCAGCTGAAATAGTAATCTGGTTTTATTTTAAAAACTAGTCTGACAGTGGCTGGCTGGCACATTTAATTTCCTTTACTAGAAAACAGTATCTCCTAGGCATGCTGGTAATGCCACAGCTTGACAGAATTGCACATGTTGTTAATAACAGTGACACACAGTGATAGGAAGTGATGTAAAAATCATAAAAATAAATACAGCTCCGAAATTAACTTTGAGAAGTTTTTCAATTCACAGTTATTTCCCTCATGGGAAATTATGTAATAATAAATATATTTTTCATATTCAGTGTCTGTTGTGGTAAGACATTTCCTATCAGATCTGAATGGGAGTCCCAGAAGGCAGCTGAGCTTTATGTCTGTAGAGCCAGTCTCAGGCTGCCTTCTCCATAGGGAGCTACTACCCCTGCCAAGCTCAGCCCAGAGCCCAGCTGCACAAAATCTAGCTGCCCTGGAGAGCAGGCTGTCCCTAGGAGCAAGAAGGAAAACCCAGTGGAGCCTTCCAAAAGCTCTGGCTCAATTTATATCCTTCTTCTTCCTCTCACAGTGCCTCGAGGCTGGGCTTATGGAGACCAAGTGGCAGCAATGACTACAGATCTTCCTGTTGACTGGAAGCACACGCCTTGGGACAGTTACTTGTGTAGGTGAGTTCTCCCTGTTCCCTAATTCTGTTTATTTCATAGATAGTACTTGACCATCTCCATCCTTGCGGTACAAAGCTCCAGTTCTGGGATGAAACCAGGAAGCAGAGGGATTCCACATTCTTCAGCCATCAACAAGGCATGATCCCTGTTTCTTCCCACACATTCCATGAATCGGAAATGTCTCCATTCCTCTCTGTTTTGTCAACATTAATTGTGGATTAAACCTCAATGTAAAAGATCTCAGGCACGTTTCACACAGACAAACTACTGCTGCTTATCTAAGGGATGTACTCTTCCATTTCAGCTTGAAGAGCTTCGCTAAGGTTTGGTCATCGAGGAACTGGTTTCCTCCAGCACTCTTTGTGTGTCTGACATGACAGCACACATTAGTGCCCTGTGAAGCCGAGTTTTAGTTACATCCCTGATTCCTTGTATAAAGAACACAAAACTATACCAAACTGACTCTTATCTCCAAGAAATTTAGACCATGTACTTATCCTGAAAAAACACTCCTAACTTTGCCTGAACCTCAGGTCATGCAGGAACAACCATGTACTTGCTGGGGAGAAGCAGTAAAATATTACTGGTTCTCATGGCAGCAATATTGATCCCAGTTTCAGCAGCTGATGCCTGAGGTAATCCATTCCCTCCCATGAAGCTCATATCATGAGCATGGCTTTTCAGTAAGGTTAACTGTCATCCATCTTTGGTTTTGGAATAGGGATTTCATCCTTCTATGAGTAGTACTGTCCCTCCAAGATGAGTGCATGGAATGTTCTCCGTGGAAGAGCCCTGCCTGCTCTCAGGCAGCACAGTCCTACACACTTCACCAAACACAAAGCCTTGTAAACAGTTGGATTAAAATAGCGCTTCAACCCTGGCATTTACTCCAGTGTAATGATTGTGAGGAGGAATCATAGCCCTTTCAGCTTTTGGGCTGCAAGACAAAAGAGTTAAAAATAAAAGGGGAGGGAAAATGCCCTTAGCTTCCTGTTATGGAAGCTCCGCATTCCCTGATCAGCCCAGCTTCCCTTATCCTTCTCTGAACTTCCTCCAGTTTGACTTCATTGGTTTTGAAGTGGTGATCAATAAAATGTGAAACTAAATAATTTTTCCTTATGAAGTATGGGTTTTGTATCTAGGAACACCTCAGTTTCTTAGACACTTGGTTGAAGCGGGGGTTGATTAATTCTCTGCTAAAACCCAGCTACAGGACCAGGCAAAAGAGAAAACTTTCCTAATATAGCATCATAATCTTTTCGATAACCAGAACAGCTACTGATTTATAAGTGCAGATGCCTTGTGTGGATGGTGGCTCACAGACAAGCCTGTGCTCTCTCATCTCCAAAGCCAAAATGGAGAAAAAGACCTCAAGCTGGCAGAGATCCTTCCCCTGGAGCAATCACAACCTCCTCTCCTGGGACTTGCCCCTGCCTCAACACCAGGGCTTATGGTCTGCCCTGTGCCCGTAAGGGGAAACAGCAGCATAATTGCAAAAATAAACCCTCGTGAAAAGCTATTAAGTCTTCTGAGCTCAGAGAGGTTGGACAAAAATTAGTTTCATGTCAAAATATGAATAGAGCACTCATCAAGTACAGGGAGGAACACCCTGGAAAGGAAAGGCTGCAGAATTTCCCTCTTCACAGTGCCTGTAGACATGGATCCCTGACCAGAGATCGTGTCCGGGGCTTGGAGGGGTAGTGATAGAACATGAGACACAGTTCAGTGGCTCCTGCTGCAAAGCCTGATGAAGTACCCAAAGAGGCTGCACGAAGCTGGCCCACTTAAAGGATATGCTAGCAGCCCTTGTGCTGGACTCTTCCAAGCATTCATCTCTTCAGGGATTTCTGCTGCGAAGTCTGGTGAGGATCATGCTGCAGAGAGTGGCTGCTCCCTGTCTCCACCGCATTTATGTGGAGCTCATGGGAAGGGAATTACATAGGCTCTGCCTTCTCCTCCAGAGTCAGTGCTGCCCTCAGCAGCTTTTGGAGTGCTCTCAGGGTGCATCTCTGTGTTTTGCTCTTCTTCCTACCTCTCACTGGAGGGAATATCCGGGCCATTGCCATCAGCACATTTCATCATCAGAAGACAGCATCAGACCTTCAAACTAACTTGCTTCTACCATATTTTAGAAACAGCTGCAGAGAGGGCACTGTGCGTTGCTCACTCACGCACTCCCCCAAAAGATTCTTGTAGCAAAACCACCAAAAGTCAGCTTCCCGGAGCCAGTCATGTGCCATGACAAAGCACACACTTTGCAGCCTGTTCTGTTGCAGATATCCCCCTGTTCGCTGGCATACAGTCGGCACTCCTCCGAGGCAGTACAAAATGTGGGAAAAGAAAAGAAAGTGTGTCTTCCCACCTGGCTCTGCAGGTGTAACACATGCTCCCAAACACAATCTCAAGGGCTTGCGTGTGTGCTGTAGTTACATGCCTTAGCTTGTTACCCTGGACAGTGGCATTACCAGACTGCACTCACCTTTCAATTTCTTCTTTCCAAATTTTAATCCAAATAGAGACATCCCAAAACTTTATTTTAGTCCAACTCCATGGAACTTCTGCAAGAGAAAAGAGAAAGTAATTCACAATGAGGGTTTCTAATGTTGCAGCATGACATGATCCAGCACATACATGTAATTCTCTGCCCATAAGATGCAAGAATCAAGCTCCTAAGCACCAAGGCCAACAGCTACGGTTTATCACACAGTGTATTTTAAAATGCAAAACCGTCTCAGGTTCGTAAGTTGCACTGCATCAGTGTGGGCTACCTTACCTTGGACATTTTGATCTGTTCATTTCCTGACATGCAACAAAGCAGAGGCCAGTGCAGGAGGGGCTGAAAAGGGCATTCCTACTGCCTTGGCCCCATATGAAAAGAAGAAATACACACACAGGATTTGTACTTAAGGTACAGAGGAACTGAGTGACTACCCAGAGCAAAACCAGTCTCCCTGAAGAGGGGGAAGCAGCATGAAACACTGGTTTCCTGCACATCTGCCCGTGCTCAACGTGTGCTGGCTCACACTGCTGTCCATCTGCTGGTCACCCTCCGTGTTTGGGGTGGACTAGCCTGTATAGCTCTCAGTGAGATTCCTCCCCCATTGGCTGCAAACTTCCTGGCCCAGAAGCCTGAAGCCAGGCACCAGAAATGCATTGAAGGCCCTGAATATATCCTCGTATGCAGACAAATTGAGCATTAAATGAAATCACATCAAAACTTGTTGCTAATGAAGCTTTCTGTGTTCCAAGCTTCGGACAGTTTATCTAAAGTACTTAATGGTGGTGGTGGTGGTGCTGATAGCCTGCAAAGCTCTGTGAGCATGGGAAAAGCTAGCACTGCCTGGCATGCCTGGATGACTGGGAGCCTGAACCAACAGAAAAGCTGTACCAGTTGCTGAACTGGCCAGTGGAGCCAAGCTGAGATCTCTGAGGGAATCGTGATCTGTCTGGGACAATTTTTCTAGGTGACAGCATGAAGTTTTTGCACTTGAGCAAGGGTGTCTAAGGAGACAAGTATAACAAATATATTGTATTTTAGAAATGCACAAATGCGAATATAGCCTGTGTCACTGACCAAATACCAGCCTGATACAGCATCACCAGACCATGCCCAATGCAAGCTTAAGCCTGGGCTTCACGTCTTCTCAGAAAATGAAGGTAAACCTTTAAGGAAAACTCTGCGATCATTGCATAGGTCAAACATTTCTGCGCAGATCTCTATTCCAGATGCTAAAGCAAAGCTATATTTAGCAGCTGCAATTCAAAGGGCCTGAGATAAGGCAAAGAGCAGCAGGTGAGCTCCAGCCAGCCAGCTAAGTGCTGCACACCCTGAGCACAGCGCAGCCCTAGCATGGTGCTCCCTGCCACTCACTGCGGTGTTCAGGACCCCCTCTGTGCCCACTTTGCACAGAGATCCTTTTTCTATTCACACATGTAAATCCAATCACTTCTGCTCACCAGAACAAATGTTTTGGCAACACCTGTCCCCAAAATTTCGTCTGTTCATGGACCTAAACCATTTGATGTCACAGCCTAAAGCTTTCTCAACCCAGATCAACCTTACTTTCCATCCCTAACTGACCTCAGCCTATCATTTTTGACATGTCTTCCATGGTTTAGAATTACTGTTATGTCTTACAAAACCCTCCTGACTAGGACTGAGAGCTCCCCATAAGCTGATGGGAGGAGTGAGACACGCTACTCACACAACCAGAGGTAAAGACCTCAGACTTCCTAGAGCACCAGGAGCTACAGATCTGATAATCACTGCCCGCTGGCAGTACAAGGATGCAAAAGGTTGGCTGGTGTTAATCATCATATGGCTATACTGCTGAACTCTGGATTTTGCTGTATTTGCCAAATGTTTTAGAAAAACTATCCGCAGCTACCAAACCTCTCCCAGCTGTGTACTCAATTGACAAGGCATATAATTTCAGCAGAGGGAAAAAAAGGATGTTTATGTTTGTGGGGGAGCAGAGAAGAGAGGGTGGTTGTAAACTTTCTTTCACCAGTAATAACATAAAACTAACAATAGAGTTAAGATTCACGTCTCATAAACAAAAGCATGAAACTTCCTTCAGCTCTGACACATGGCCTTTGTTAATTACTGTGATTCTTTAATCACTGGTTTCTGGTGTGACCACAGCATGACAAAAAGACTGCAGCCACACTCTATTTTGGCATGGAGGGCATCTTTAATTCCTTCAGATTCTCAGTGCATTTGATTAGGACTGCATCAATTGAACATTTTCACTCAGCAGCAAATTTCAGTTACCATCATGGCCAGCACAAATACCGTTACAGGATCACCATTCCCATAAAACCTTGTCTTTTAGGGCAGACATGGGCAATAACTTTGCCATATCCCTTTGTACCAATTAGCTCTCCAGCATGTTACTATGCAGATTTAGCATAACTGCTTACTTAGCTAAAGCCCAGGAGTTACGAATCCTTCCCAAGCTGACCTGATCCCAATGCCATTTAAGAATGTGTCAGTATTCAATGGGCACACACACGTGGCATTAAGGGCTTGACACACCCCTATTGCACCGAACTGTACCTTTTATTTTCGTAATATTGCAAATATCTTCCTTTGCTGCTTTGTTATTGACTCACACCACCTAATCATCATACTTCTTTAGTTAGCAAGCCACTCTCATGCTGGCTATAGTTTCTACATGTACCTGCTTGCCCACATCCCCATTTGTGCCAGTACACCTTCACACTTCCAAGTGTTTCTGTCTGAGAATTCACTGACCATCAGCTGCAAGTGTGAAAACAAATCCAAGCAAACAATGGTGGATATGTCCTTTTCAGTGGTGCTTCAGGTACTGCTTCCAGTTGTGTAAGTTATCCCAACTTCTACAGACAGTTGTGGTTTCTTGGCTGACCTTAGCTCTGCCTGCCTTTCAGTCTCTTGACTTTTTCCTTGGGTATTTTTGACTTTCAATCCTACCTGTAGGGTCCAACATCTTTGCATCTGTTTCCATCAACGATCTCCCTCAGGGTATTTTTTTTCCTAGATTCCAGAAGTAATCAAAATTCATGTGCCTGTTCAGTTTTCTCTAAGTATTTCTCTATTTTTTAAATCTGAGATTCAGTTTCCCTTTCAAAATTCTAATGATGGGTCTTCAACCTCATATCACTCACAAACACTGCTATGGTTTTAATTTCCCTTTGCACTTTCTTAGAAAAAATGATCTGTCTCGCGTTTCATTTTTGTGTAGCATGAAGTACTTCTCAAATTTTGGTAAGCCACTTTCACAGCCTCCTATTCCTGGATTAATTGAAAACCCATAAAACACGTAAAAGCTTTCTATAGTCAGAAAAAAAAGCACTTTCCCATTTGCCTTAATTTTCCCTAGCACCCACTGCTTTCAGAGGCAAAGTGAGGCACTTCTTCAATCTCTTCAAGTTACCTTCCACTGTCCATGTCATCCCTTCTGGATTTTTCTTTTCTTCCATTTCCCCTCAAATATTTTGGGTTGGTTTTGTTTCGTTTCTGCTTACTCCAGGTACCCTGCACTGTTCAGCAATCAACCAGGGCCTGTAGTATTTGAGTAATCGTGCGTGCCCAGCTTCTCTGCTTAACAGGACATATATTACTTCCCCGTGTTTCCAGACCCTATAGCAAAAACTATTTAAAGCTCAAATTCCCAGTTCCTCATTTATGAGGATTTGGGGATGTAAGATACAAATAAATTATACCTTCTCACCATAGAAAGCTTTTGTACTTACAGTACTGTCTAGTTACATCTTAAAATTGTGCAGCTATGATCCACCTGCTTTATGGCTACTGACAGTTTAATCGTGGACTTTTAGCACTTTAACATCCACAGCAAGAAGCTACTTCTTGCTGTGGGTCTTGTATAGGGAAGGGAAGGTTTTTCGCAAACCAAGCTCAACCTTATTTAAGAGAGGCTAGAGGCAGATTTGTGTTGAGAACACGACTGCAAAGCTCCTCCTGCCTGAGGGGCAGGTTGCAATGAGCCACGGCACATGGTACTTGCAATGGCTGCAGCCTAATCCAAAACCATGGTTTGCTAAGGGCTGTACTGAAAACTGGAGGTGGAGTGAGGTACTTCCCACCACCACAGGGATGAGTAGCAAAATGAGAAAAGACATGGCATGACTTGCATGAATGGAGAGCAGATGCTGCAGATGGAAAACATGCTTAGTTCCTTGGCCCCGTTTCTCTGGATGTAGCTACATGATACATCAGATTCAATGATAAATATGAATTAGAAAATACTTGATGCTTCTGCTCCCATCACGTTGTTCCCAGGCTCTGTGAAATTATCCATGTTAAATACAATCTTTTTTGGAAGGGTTATTTGAATGCACATAGTGGGGTGTAGCTCAGTACAGACCAAAATTCCTGCCCAAGCAGTGGTTGTAGCAGAACTGAGGGGGCAGTGAATACTGATGTAACACTAAAAACAAGCACCCAGAGGCAGGAGAACAAGATTTCTGCAGTCAGTTTTGCCACCAAACATAGTGTGGCATGCATACACCCTAAAAAGCTTAAATAGCCCTGTCCAGGTAAAAATTCAGAAACCATACTGTGCCTTCACTCACCAGCTTTCCACGTTAGGTCAGGTTTTGCACATGAGCAAGATTTATAAATTATTTTTTTAAATCTCTGTTCAGCTGTACCAATCACAAATACCCACAGGTCTTAGAACTAGGTTTTTTTAAGTACTTATTTTTTTTATTTTTAACTGAAGTACTAAATATCCAACCAATAGAAAGCAAATCCCAAGCACTGGGCATCATGACAGACACGGTTCAAGACTGTCTGTGCTGCCTAGAGCTCGTGGTGGAGTAATGATATGAAGTATCACGAGATGAAGCAAATCTAAGTCTCTAAATTTTGAACATGTATCACTTTAAACTGGATTTGGAGGCACAACTGGGAAAATGTGAAGGGTTTAAATACATTATGTCCTAAAACTCCCTGTTTTCTCCATGCCTTAGTTGCATACCTGCTAAGGGGAGTGCATATATCGGGTGCTAAAGCAGGAGGGTTGTGTTCACTCCCAGATATCACAGACAAGGGCATCACAGCTGGTGCAATGTTTGCTCATGCTCTGGCAACAGCTATGTAAATGCCTGGCACACCTGGCATGGACTGACCTTCTAATGTGCCATGCAAAGGCACATTTGCAAAGGGACCCCTTTAAACTTATGGTGTATTAACTGTTTCAGTCAAGTTGCTCAAATTCTGGTTCCAAAGAATACAATGCATTTGCTTTCCCCTATCAAAAGCAACCAAGAAAATTTCAGCCATTAGAAATAATTAGTACTAATAATCTTATAACACTGAAATACATTAATACCTGTGCTTCTCCACCCCTCCTTACATCTTCTCATGTTTGAACACCTCAAAAGCAAAACAGGGAGTAGCATGTGTTGCACCACTCCCTGCTTTGCAAGTGGGAAATACAGAAAGCAAGCTGCAAGATGGACAACAGTAACATGTGCTTTTAGTCCCAGAATGACACTCTTTTGGGGCAGAAATCAGGCTTGTCTGAATTCACCCTGGAATAAATTTAAGAAGCCACAAATGATCACTCTTGGGTTTACAAAAGGAGTGGTGACTCTGGTTTAAATCTCACTGGAAAGAGTCTGAAAGCACCCCTGAAACCTCCCAGCTTTATAAATACCTGAAGAGGTATTCTGGATGAGGTGAGCTAGCCCTTCAGTGACTGGTGCCATTCCAAGCTATACATACAGAAACCCACGGAACTTTGTACTCCTACCCCTACACTCCAATGTGCCAATGCAATTAGCTATAATTGCTGGGAAACAGACTCAGTCTGTTATCTGCCTCGTTTTAAAGTAATGACCCGATATCCTCCATCTGTCTTCATTAAAACACTTTTTAAACTGACACCAGGATGGCCGTCGAAAATTTGCATTCAGGTAAGTTAGTTGCAGTGCTCAAGTTACCCATCAACACGGAGGCAGAGCCAGCTCCCCACCAGCAATGCGGGCTGCAGGCTGCTCCCCCTGGAACAATGCAAACAATAGCAGCTTCCCCGGGCGGCTGTCTGCTGCTGCTGCTTGAAATCATGCACAGCTCAGCTCACTCCACCCAGGAGTCTATCAGCCCGCCCGCAGAAAGAAGCTGAAGCCCAAGCGCTCTGATTAAGCTTCGCAAAACTCTCGGGGTCTGAAAAAAAACCCAATATCTGAGTTTTCTGACCCCAAAAACTGACGAGAAAGCAAGCAAGTGGAAGGAAAGCATTAACTCTTACCCTTGAAGGCTTGCAAAAGTCACAGCAACGAAGTTGCTGCCCTCCATAGCAGTCCTGCACACTCCTCTCTCCTCATTTACACGCAGCTTTATCCCCTCCCAGGACCAACAGCTTCGTCCGTGGTCGCAGCGCCACGACATTCGTCTAAGAAAGCGGAGCCTCTTTGCACTGCCGGACCGTCATTGCGTGCTTCTCTCTGGGCCTCTTAAAATCCACCACTGACCCTCTCTGCCATGCAATGTCCTAGTAACTAAACTTACTTCAAGTTCCCTACTTCTTGCTTCAGTCACTGGGTTTGGCTCCTTGCCAAATCCTTCCTTTTTTTTTTTTTTTTTTTTTTTTTTAATTCTGTTTCCTGTAGATAGGAAGAGTGTGGTAGCTCCCTTAAAAACAAAAGGCTTCAGGACAACAAGCTGCAACAAAGTAAAGCAGAAAAGCAGAGCGCCTAGGCTTGGAGAACCTCAGTTAATTCCAGAGGCAACTGCTGCTTGCCTTACCTACCTCCTGCTGACGTGGAAGCTTTCAAAAGGAAACCAAGCGAGTAAAAAAGTCCAACATATCAAGTTGCTTAAAAAAGGATGAACTGGGTAAGGGATCCATTTCCCAGCAGCAGGTCCTCACTCTGCGTCCTTAATGCTGGAGTTGGTCAGGGCTCCTTAAACCCAGGAGACACTGTCCTGCAAGCTGATCCCAAGGCTCCACCTCACCCACTTTCCAATAGTTCTGAGTAGCAAAAACTCTGCAGAGAAAAACCTCATAGAGCACAGTTGCATAACTCAACCACAGAGCTTCCTCCAGCCAGCCAGAGAATTGCTTCAGCACCAAAACATCAGGGCTTGCTCATCCCAGAGAGCATGACCTCCCCTTGGCCTCGAGGACACTCGCCTGGCCTCACTGCTGTCAAGCCAACTCTCCTCACCAAACCTTCCCGACCTTCCCACTCGTTCCCTATGTTCAACAAACAAAATGTTTGCTTTTTTTGCTTCCAGGTTATGGGACCCTTCACCATACATTGCCTTCCTATATGCCAGTCCCCCGGCATTTTACCTACGAGGTACACTACAAGACTACAACTGGGCCAGCCATTACTTTAATCCACCTCCCGCTTCCCTAGACCTGTCAATTGCAATATTCTAAGATAGCCATATTCTTTCCCTAAGTTGCATTGACAGTAACACCTGCCAGGAACGTGCCAACTTGTTGCAGACAGCAAGGGAAAGTTTCACATGAAAGATTTCTAGATGTATTTATCTCTGGCTTTCCCTTTATCTTCTGTGTTTTCCCACTGGATTTATGTGAACACTGTTAGAATTAATTTCAAACCTACCTACAAACACTTGAATGCATTAACCAGCTGATTTATTATAGTAACATGAGAGTCAAGGCTTTGCCAAAGTTTATGTTCTAGAAGGTAAAAATTTTTAAAGTCCTGTCAAGTGAAAAGCTATGTAGGGCAGTAGATGCTGCAGTGTAGCAGTCCAGTGGTCATGAAGGTTGAAGTCTGGAGGGCAATGAAGAGGACCCTATAGCACTATAAGCAATTTCTAAAGGAAGAACAAAAGCCTATGCCCCATTGCAGTGACTCAAAGGTTGTTCTTCCGAGCTACCTTACCTACCTATCTGAGGCAACGTTCACTGAAATGGCTTCCTAATTCCAACACAAATTATCCACACAAACAGCCAACATGGGACATGGCATGCAGGACTGATCTCCTCAAGACCCAGGTAATTTTCAGATGATTTTGAACAGAAAAGCATCTAACTCGAGAAGGAATTTCTCCGTGCACTAGCTATTTCTCATGTTCTCGCCTCCTACACCCCATCTCAACAGCCACAAGTATCAGGCTTTTTCCTGCAACCAAAAGTAAGTACAAGAATCTGGATTCATTTCGGTTCTTCTGCATATTTGGAGAATGCCTTGTTCTTGCTTCATTCTGGAGTTTTCTTTCTTCTGCTTCCCCCCGCCCCCCCCCCCCCCCCTTTTAATATGGTAGCTGATGACAATTAATTCTACACTACTCCCACTTTTTTTGCTGCTTTCTTTATACTTGCTTACAACTTTGACCTCAGTGACAGTCATTTTTTTCCTTTCTAGAGTTAGGTTCATGTTCTTCCTGTGACATGAGAGTGGACCCAACCATAAGATCAGCTGGCCTGGGGTCTTGTTTAGATCTTAAAATAACTAAAACTGGGTAGGCTGTATTGTTAATGATTTTTCTTGGCACTGAAATCCACCTTACATATATTGGTGATGACTTTTTCCCTGAGCGATGCTTTCTCCATGGACTTCAGTGAACCTGCCCATGTAGGGAAGCTCAGCACATATGGAAGCACCCAGAAGAGCAGGAGTGACTTAGCGTTACGAACCCAGCTCTAAGGTCTCTGGTCCTTGCGTTACACTTTGCTCCCTAAGTAGCATCTTACCAGTAATTACACCATTCATATCCTTCTTCACAAATTTCTGAACACATCAGGGAGGGCTGCAGCCTGCAACGTCATGGTCTCAGTTTTGGTGCCTGCATAAAGGGTGTACATGTAAACTGGGTGTCTGAGCTCCCACTGCAGCCAGCATGGTCTGGGCAGAGATTCAGCTGGCCAGCTGCAGCCAGGCAGCAGAGGGTTTGCTGTGACCCATAGTTGTGGGAAGAAGTTCAGTGTGTTGCCTTTCCAGTAAATGAGTGGTTTTCTTGGCCAGGCAGCTACCACCACACCATGGTGCTTCACCCTTCAGTACTCCACTTTCCCAACTGCCCACTAGTCACAGAGGGCTAGCTTAGAGTGGGATGGGTAGCAGTTCATGCCATTGAGACCTTCTCCTAGGACTGTATCTAGGAGAATTACTTCCAGTCGTTCAGCCTGTGTTGCATGTCAACTGTTGTCAAGATGCAAAACTGAAGACTTACTGACACTGATGTTTAAGGGTTGCCCTCAGCCCACCCTCCAGACCAGATTTGCTCTCCTTCCAAACAGCAAAACAGAGGACCCTCTTTGGAGCACACAGGATCTAAACATGCCTCATAACCTGGCAAGGCTTTGAATGGCTTAATAATATGCCCCCAAATAACTGGAAAGGGTAACTAGGGCAAAGGAGAGAAACAGGAGAAAAACACACCCTGGAGTATCCCATAGTGTAGGCTTAAACTAAATACCAAACCTTGAGAGAAGCCCTCCCTATGTCAATACTATTTTTAAAATTACTGTCAACCTAGATGCTTCTCCAGCTATCCTATAAAGTTTGAAAGGAGCACTGATGATCTTTGCTTTCCCTTACTGACTTATAACTGCAGTCTGCAACTCCTGAACTGCAAGGTTTGAAGCCTGACCTGCTCTGCCATGGCTGGTACCTCCCACTGCAAAGAAGTGGCCGTGGCTGATGGAGCCAAGCTGTGCTCCCTGCATACCCGGAACTGGCTCAATGTCCAGGGGTCATTTCCACGCAAACAACCTCATCTCCAGCTCCCAAAACAACACAAGTACATCACTTATATTAACCATGGGAGACACAAGTCCAGAAAAGCCTTTCTACATGGTGCTGAAGGGTTTTTTTCACAAACCTCCAAGAGTCAGCCTTAGGTGACTGGATCTCCTCCCACAGCCTGTGCTTTCCTCATCCTAACTTTCTGCCCCTTTCCTGACTAGTTCTGGCCAGTGAGGCACAACTTGTGTAGGGGACGATACTTCACTGTGAGGATCACCGACACATCTGTTGTTATGAGCACCTGCAATGGCTACAAGGGGTCAGATGGGCATCTTGTCCCGACTGCCCTTGATGTGAGAGATATTCTGCATCTTCTTGCTGTTGAAAGTCAGAGTTGGATGCATAAGAAATACAGGACTGAAAGGAACAAATTGGGACATTGATGCCCACTCCTTGAATATCAGAGAGCTGTTTAAAAAATACAGTGTAGGAGGAACATCCAATTTGCAAATTGCTGTAGTCCAGGAAACACCAGCACAGCCATAAAGTGAATAACAAAAGACCAAAGGTCCTAAAATGTACTATATCGCAGGTGAGGAAAGATGAAGTGTACTGGCAGGATCCTTGATCCCTGCAAAGGATGTGTCAGGTGAAACTGTACAACTGGCAGCAGAAAGCACACCAGAACACTGCAGAGAAAGGGAAAAAGAAATCCTACATTTTCCTGTCATCATGACCAGACTGTGGGAGGAAAATTAAATGGACATGGGAAGGCAATGTCACAAAGTCACCAGTTGCTCTAGGGCTGTCCTTGCCTGTTGCGAGCTACTCAGGGAAATTCACTTAACTTCTCCTGCAAAAAATTGATAAAAGTTGTAGAAAGCCAAAGTAACTCAGTTTGAAGAGATGCTCTGGATTCCCACTCGTGTGCCTCCACCCCTCTGGGTGCGATCTGAACTGAAGTGCACAGCTTTAGCACTGCACGTTCATACCGAAATGTTCCTGTACTTCAGTGGTTACTCCAGCAGCTGGGAGCTGACACAATGCTGCAAGGTATGTGCCAAATGAAAATGGTCATAAAATAGTTTCAGTGGGTGTGTTGCAGAATAACGTGACTCATACTGATCAGGATTCGGTGCAATGACACTTACCTGCAGTAGGGAAGGAAGGGTGCTTGGCTAAAAATTCCTTTTCTCCACTAGAGCCCCTTGCCCAGTACTGCAGGCCCTTAGCAAACAGTGATCAGCTGGGGAAAATCGTAAGAAATCCATCAAGGTGCAACCTCTTGCCTTCATAAAGAAAGCAGCACCTTGCTCTGGTGACTATTGATCTCATGTTCCTGGCACCAACACCTGCAAATGTGATACCTCCTGATGTTTTAAAACAGAAATTAATGTAGAGTCTCTCAACCGTCCCCTTTGCAGCCTACATATGGAGCAGAGCTGAAAACCTCTTGGTCAAAGAGCTTTCATCTGTGCTCAGCTTCTCAGATGACACTGAAGGGGAGACAAAGCTGAGCTCGATTCTGCAGGGAACGAGGCCCAAGATCATCTTGTTTCTGAGGTCCAGCTCCCACCAGATTTGGGATTTTGTGTTTATGAACTCCCTTCTGGCCAAACATTTAATTGCTCTGGTACGGAAGGGGCTGTTGCAAGGGGGGAAAGTCTCATGGGTACCTGAAATGTTTGCTGTGATCCCATGAGAAAGCAGGTGATTTGATAAATGCAGAAGTCAGTGGGAGGTGGTGAAGATCCACCTGTCTCACGGTTACGTTCTTGGATTATAAATCTGTGTCTCTTCATTTGCCTGTGATGCTGCATGTGCCTGACAAAAGCACAGGAATTAATCAGATGCTACAGCACACCCCAGATATGCCCACACCACTTATAGCACATATTTCCCAATCATCATCAGTGAACAAAGTGGAATCTCAGGGGTGGGGGTAGGGATGGGATGCTGAGAAGGGCTTGTTAAAAGCTAATCATGCCTAGGTGAATAGAAAAATCAATAGCTGAGGGCAAAGCAACATCCCAGCTTGTTAGAGCCTCCGACTAAAGTGCCCTTTGTAACACGGGTATTACACAAGATCTCCTGCTGTTATTTGCAAGGCAGGAGCTGACACAAACATGTGCTGTATCTGGTGACACTTCAAACGCTGTTGCATGCACACTCCTCAGATACACATCAAAAAACCCAGCTCATACCACTGAGGAATTAGGATACCCCTCAGTGGGACCCCATAATTGAACACACAGAGAAAATACAATCCATGCAGAGCCTGACAAAAAGCCTTGGTGTTTTACAGTCTTCCCAAGAGCTGTGCATATAGGAAAAATGGGCTGCACTCATAGGAGAAATGGCACTTTTGGCGCAATATAACGTCACCCAAAGGACTGTATAATGGCTATACAATGTTTAATCTCCTGTAGCCTCCCAGAGATGCTATGGTCCAGGTTGTGTTTAACCCATGTACACACTCCACTGCCGTGAGAAAGCAAGCACTGGTGCCTAGCAGAGGTACTAGGAGAGCTCAGCAGGAAAAGGGGAACAGGGATGCAATGGATCTGCTCCTCAGTTTTCCAGACGGTAATCACAGTGGACACTGAAGACCACTGTCCACCAAGCCGGACAGGTTGTTTCACACTGTGGCAATGAAGGCCTGTCCCCCATTGCACTTCCACAGTTTTCTGCACTAAGCTTGGGGGAAGATCCCCAGATCTGCAGGGAGCAGACAACTTCTGCATTCCCTACAGCATCACCCAAGAGATCTGGAATTTATTCCTTTAAGCCTCTCGTGGTTTGCATTATATATTGCTCTGACAGTCAATTATCCTTCACATGAGGAACTCAGTGGCATTCTAAGAGGATTCCTTTAAATATCATGTCACATCCATTATGCTCATAAACATTTTAACCATAATTCCAAATTAAATACACTATGTGCACATATAACTGTACTATCTCTTTTCCAGGTTACAACTACATCTAGCCTGCCAGGAAAAATATGATCTTCCAATGATATTTTGTATATTTTATAGTAGTGTTTTCTATGTTAGGTCCTCATTATATTACTATAGCTTTTGCTGGCTAGATGGTGGTAAGGTGGCCCACTTCAGAGAGGTCAGGGGGAGCTCAGGGGTGACCTACTGATGTTCACTTTAGGGATGGGCAGCAGCACCAGTATTCCATCGGGGCATGGTCCCAAAAGCGGGCAGGAGCACATAGGAGTGTATTATTCTAGCACTGATGAATGGGACTGGGTGGCTTCTTGACCTGTCATAACTCAAGTTCTGTGAGCTCTGAGAATAAGAAAACCTCTGCCTGGTGGCAAAGGATGGAGTCAGAAAAAAAACACCAAAACCAAACAACCCAGCCATCTTATGAAACAAGGCCCAGGGAGTCTAATGTATTGAGAAGAGAGAATCTGGCTCCCCTCTGAAACATCAGATTTTAGCTAATTAACCAAAGATCTAAAATGTCTGTGCTAATACAACATGGCAGAAATAGGCACAAAACCATTTATTTCCCTGGAGATTTCCCCAAGGAAACTGCATTTTGCAGTTTGCACTCAACATTTTGCACTCAATTCAACAGTTTGCACTCAATTGCCGCATCACCTTGGCAGTAAATAAACTGTATGCCACCATGGCTGCACCAGTATGGCCACAGCACAGCCATTGCAGGTCCTGGAAGTGTCAGCCTTTGCTTTTATTTGGTGCCAGTTAATTTTATGTTAGATTTTTCCTTTGTCTGTTCTCCAGGTGTTTGACAGAAAAGCAAGAAAAGCATGTTTCTCTGCACTTACATGGCTGAGAACAAATCCCTGTATTATTCCCATCTCCACGCACATGGACACTCAGTGTTTAAAGCAGTGAATTCCCATTAATTCAAATTGAAGTTATGCACGTAAATCCCCTGCAGCTGTATGAAAGAGAGGAATAAACTGATGGTTGCACAGGGCCTTCAGGATGTGATGGCAGATTAAGGAGGGACTGTTATTCTCCCAAAAATTTAGGAGAACCTGAAGGGGCAGAAGGCAACAGCAGCTAAGTCAGTGAGAAATACCCAGAGCAGTGCTTACAGCTACAAGGATGCTGGGGATACAGCTCTTACTTGAGGTTAATTGTTGCCATTTCTCTTGTTGGGGTGTACTACAGAAGATCCCTTTAAAAACAAGGACGTATATGGAAAGGGAGGCGGGTATTTAAGTTAAACACCCTATTCCCAGTGTTTCAATTTGGCATACCATGCTTGTTTTTCATGTGCTGCTTGCGGGGTAAAATTAGTTGTGGGCCCCATAAGAAGAGTCAGCATTTGCTCTTTCTGACACAGTGATCAAGGTTTTGCCAGTGTATCTCCAGAAGGCAATGACACACAGCCTGAAGCTAGGAATGTGCTAATGAAAGCACACAACAGAAAAATTCATCAAAGACTCTGAGAGACTAAAGGGAATTAAGTAAGGTTTCAGCAATACTGTGTGGTACCAAATTCCTAGTCAGGAGAAACAAAGAAAGAAGTTTTCTTGAAAAGGAAGTAAAAAAAAAAAAAACAAACCCAACCAAAACACAAAACCCACGGCTCTCTAGCTTGGTATGGCACAGAAAGAAACCCTCAACCTTTTTTTGGTGCCTCCTCTCCCCAGGGAGATAATCTTCAGGTAATGACAGGACATCCCAGCTTAAAAGAATAGAAAGGCAGGTGGAAGCTACATGAGGCTTAGTGCAGCCAATAAGAAACTGTACTCTTAAGCATATCCTTCAGGGTGTGTTTTGTTATTTTAGCTTCTTTTTGTGTGCTGTATCCTATTATTTCCAAATCTGCATTTTAAACTTTTGTATAGACTTGAATCAATTTGTCAATTTGGCAAATGACAAAGCACTCTTCATCCGGGATGTGGCACATCTCAAAACCAGAGCTCTGCCTACCTCCCAGTTCCACATTAGGCTACTGGTACCACAAGCATACAGCTGCCTGTGTGACTACTTAGGCTAGTTTGACAGGGCTTTTTTTGCAGGGCTAGCGTGAAGAAGTGTCTTCTAAGGACTGTTAGCATCTGGTCAGGTTCCCTGGAATGAAGCAAAATACTAGAAAACACATGTAATCCCTAAAGATCTTTGCAAAGATGGTGTAATCAGAACAGAATAAAATTCTTGCCTCAGTAAATGAAAGTCATAATTTTTCTTAGAAAAAGCAAGAGTGGATTAGCTTTGGGGCGAGCATGGCACAGAAATGTAAACGGTTCAGACAGAGGTCTGAGTGTTTCTTTGGATGCCATCTGCTGAACAGGTTATGTCTACCCAGAAAGTCATGGACGTGGTTTTTTTTTCCCTACAGATTGCTCTTTTGTCCATAGGAGAAAAAGTATCATAAAACACAATGGGGTTAGGCAAAGGCAGTCTCCCAAGTGAGTTTGTGGAGCATATTTGGAAAGAACATATTTACACAACTCCAAGAAAAAAACTCCAAGAGAAGAGATCTTGTTTGTAAACAAATAAAGAAAAGTATATTTTAGCCTGGCCACCCCACCTGCAGCACAACTTTGCAGCAAGGGTTAACCATGAGGGAAACTGGTGACAGTCCAGAGAATTACGATCTCTGGCAGGCAGACAGCGTCAAAAGTAGTGTCTGGTGACCAGCTGTCTCTGGGAAAACTCCCTGGCACATGGTAAACTTGTGGGTCACACATCTATACCCTGAGACTCCCAAAAATGTTTGTGACATGAGGCAACCATGCCAGCGAGGCGTGAAATTTAAATAGACCAAAGTGTGTGTTGCTTCATTAATCAACACCTGGTGTGGTGTAAAGTTTTTGAATGAATGATCTCTTGGAAGCTGGTTTCAATTTGCAGTTCATCTTGCAATTCTACAATTTTGATCAGGTTTTTGGTTCACATTTCTAGTCTTTGGTTTGTTTAGCGAAACAAGAAGGGGTGTCCATGGAGGCTCTTAGATCACTTGAAGGGGAGGACTCAAAGGAAGAAGGCAGGCACTTTAGGGAGCTGTGAAGGCTAGGCAGCAGAAGCAAAAGGATTCAAATGTGAAAAAAAGAAACTTTAGGAGCATACTAGGATGAAGTGAAACAGCCTTAGAATCAGACCTAAACTGATAGAAAACCTCACTGCTTGATTGATACAGTAGTAATGAAAAGCACTGAAAACCAGTGAGTTTAACGTATTTTCAGGTAGATGCCTGTGTTTGCTATGTGTGGAGTCTAGGGCTCCCTGTAAGGTACCTGGGAGGCCTAACACAGGCAGCAGAGGCACTGGCTGTTCTTGTGGCAGAAATAGCTGAAGAGGATGTTAATTCGAGTAGTCATGGTTTACAGCCCCACAGACAAACACAAATCACCACAAATTTCAGTTTATGCTCATGTGACAATTCCTACAAACTACAGCAACTCAGGAGTAGATACACATCTGTTTGCACAGCTTTGTTACGGGGGAGCAGCCTTCAGGAGATGTGCGCGGTAGTTGCCACTCCAGCCATCCCCCCCCAGTGCAGAGCCAGAGCCCTTGGACAGAAACACCCTGAGATGGCCACCCTTTCCCTCGAGTACGCAAGGACACCACACCAAAGGTGGGGTTGGGGGGGTCTAGAAGAGAACAGCAGGGAGATAAATCCTAATTGGAATGCAAGACAGCACTGTGTTGCAACCAAGCATAAATTAATCAAAACCATTGTTCTCACTCCCTTCACACCTGTATCAATATCTTTTGTACCGTTGTAAAGCCAAAGCTGTAGATTTAAGATGGAAAAGTAAACTAGATCTTGTTTGTCCAAGAAGTGAAATGGCAGGTGGGGAAAGCGTATTCCCAACAACGTAAATTGCACAGAACAGCTCTTATCAAAGGGAAGGGGAAGGAAAGTGAAGGTCTTAATGTTAAACTAGTAGGAAATCCACACTGGCACTGAAATTGCAACCTGTGGTAGCTGCAAGTCCCAGTAAACTCAGGCTCACATGAACAATGGAGTAGGAAGGAAGCAATGGATGAAAGTATAACACTGAATAACCTATGGACGTGGGCAGGGAGCTGCACAGGCCCCTGCAGTGAGTCAGGGAAAGGGAAAAGGAGCCTGGCTTATCTACAGATCATAGTTATTGGCCCTGTCTACAGGTCAAGCACCCGGCTTTGACCTTACATCTACCATAGTGTTGCCTAACCCTCGGTCTAGGCATCTCACGCTGCTGCCCATCACTGGAGCATGTAGGGAAAAGTGAAGTCTTTAACAGACTGTGACCTACCTACATGCCTCATTTCAGTGCTCCTGCTTAGGGTATGGCATTGGAAGCACTAGTAAAACCCCCTAATTCAACCTTTGAGATGTGAAAAACAGTTTTTAAAAGACATAAATTTATCTAAATATATACATAGCTATGGACAGTAGAGCAGAACTCAGCTCTTTGAGCTTTCCTTCTATATGAGTGTTGGAGACTCAGGTGGCTTTTTGTCTCACCTCTGTATCAGTTTACCCGGACACAAGAACCTAATCCTGCTCCTCCTGGAGCCAATGCTGAGCCCATGCAAATACGTATGGGTCCTAAACTGGACGTATGAGTGTGAGGGACTGGATGTCTATCCAGACTAAGCACTGCCGCGCTGAGCACATGTGAAGGTGGGTCACTAGCTAACACAGAGTGGCCCCTCTAAGGCAGACAACCAACTAGCTGGTCTTACCCTGGGGATCTGTCTTGTCTGGTGGTGATGAACTATACCCAGTTAAACTGGAAGCAGGTGTCCAGGCTGACTTGAAGAGAGTCATGCTGCCAGCAAATAGTATGATTCACTTTGCTATCAGCAAATATTTCACTATTCACTCATAGTGAAATATTCACTATTTCACTGTTCCCTTCCTTCCAGTTAGTCTTTTGCTTAAGCAAAATAGTGACTTTCAGTAATGCTAAACTATGTGCAGGTCATGAATAAGCTAACGGAACCAAAGCTGAAGTGCAATAAGTGATACATTTGGCTAAATAGAGATCCACAGAGAGTTTTTATTGCTAAGAAAAATAAGTTATTATCTTGAAAGAAAGTAAACAGTTCTGTAATGCCAACTGCAGTGTTCCTTTCCCCTGATGGTTTGCAACCAACACTGAGAGATAACACAGTGCCTCTATCGCCAATACTATGACCTTAACCTTTCCTTTCAATACTGTTTTTGAACTAATTTATTATTTGCAGAGGTATATGTCAAGGTTAGTGCAGCAAATTCACTTTAGCTAAAACAAAAAGTTTTCTTCCCTCCATGGCGTCACTTAGGAAATCTCCTGCTGATTTCTGTGGGACATTTGCCTGTATCAAGATACCTGAATAATCATGTCTTCATGATCAAAGAGCGAAGACCAATGATTTGTTGAGAAAATCCTCCTTCAATAAATGCTAGAGCGTCTTAGTCTTGGGTTGACAGTCAAACTGGTGACAGATATGGGGGAACATTGGAAGATTTCTTATGTCAGATGAGCAAGGATTTGGGCAGGAAGGAGTTGTTTTTCTCTGCAGTACAGAAGGTACTTTGGATGTGCTCCAACATGTCAGTTCTCCACTTTCATAAAGTCTTTGGGCATCCATGAGATGGCATCAACTCTTTGCAGTCTGTCACATACTAGTTTAAAGAAACAAAAATAACTACACTAAGAAAGGCATATGCAGGTGAAACCTGATGGTGTGATTTCTATATAAGAGTCATAAGCAAGGGGTTGAAATGCTCCATCCTAGTCTCACACACCCCAGTTTTAAAGGCAGTGAGACCATTTATCACTTAGTACACAACAGTCCAGAGAGCAACACTCATTAACTGGCCCATTTACCAGTTTGAGCTGGAGCACACCTCCTCCAGAGAAAGTCAGTTATGATGCAAACCCCTTTATGATGGAAGCAGAACATTCCTGTGTTTCATGCCTTTACTGTTAAATTAATATGCAGTCACCAGTAATGGCGATAGGGAGAGCTCAGAGCACCTTTAGATTTAAACACACAGAGATGGAGAAATTTTAAACAGGGAGAGAAGAGGGACCGAGATCCAAAGTCAGTAAAATGGTCATGTGCTTTCCCACTGACTTTGGAGAGCTTTGCTAATGCCTCAGTGCAGTGGTCCCAACTCACCCTACCTTTGAGTGTCACTGACACACTAAAGCTGGCACTACATAGAGAAGACTTAGACACAAGACCCATTATTGAAAACTGACATTTACTGATGGGGAATAATCCAGTATTCAAGAGGAAATTCAAAATATATAGGGAAAAATAGCTGACATCTGGACTCCTATGCAAGTTTTTACACTTTTGTTTTAGTAGAAAAAATGAAGAAATTGTCCTACCTGGCTGCTCTGTGTCTTCTTTTCTACCTGAAGCTGTTTGTCACGACGACCAGAAGGGATTGTTTTCAGCACCATACAAAAAGCCGCAGCTTCTTTTAAAATCCGTGGAGGGTTTCTCCACAGAGCACGCCAGGCTTCTCCCCAGCTCGGCTGCAAACCTCGCTAGGGAACACCACGCTTTCCAGGATCTGGAGGTAAACCTGTGCAAGGGCACACTGAATGTGATCCAGAAGTTACAGAATGTCTTGGTGTGCTTCGTGTACTTGATAAGGACTGCAAAAGTTCCCAAAGCTGTGGGTGGAACGTGGCACTGAGTAAATAAAAAGCAATTGATCATTGGACTCGGGTATGACATCAGGTATTACAAAGGTTTATAGACCATGGCCAGGACTCTTAATTCATCTAAGAGGCATGCAGCCTTAAAAACCTGCTGGTGCACACTGCAGCAGCTAAAGGAGCCATCAGAGATGCAAACAACACATTGTACTCAACTTTCTGCACTCAACATTTATTTTCTTGGATGGTACTCAGAGAATTTCAGTCACAAAGTACAATCTTTCTCAAAGGTCAGACATCTCACTGCCTCCCAAAAGGACATACAGTATGTAAAGTCTGCAGGATAATCCATTATTCAGGGGGTTCATGGTGTGAAGTACAACAGGATCCTGATTCAAGCCTCTGGATGCCGTGGTTGTGCAAAAAAACCCACCCATGTAAGTTCAGCTTTTGACACAAAGTTATTTGTTTCAATGCCCTGTTCAGCCTAAAATAGTTTACAAAGATAATTCTGAGACAGAGACAGACCTAACCTAAATAAATCATCTCAGTACAACTGGATAGGATGTCAAATGAAAACTTCTTAAGATAGAAAAAATGTTACTTAAATAATGGTGTTTATCAAACTACACCAGCATTGCAGATTTTCCTACAATTCAATAATGCAAACTTCCAGGGCAAATTCACAAGCTTTGATCTGCCCCTGTAGGCCTTTTTGCCTCCTACTTTTAGATTTGATGACATCTTCTGCCTGAAAAATTCAGAATAGTGTCAAAGGAATAAAGAAGGATTTTTTTCAAAGAAACAAAGTAATTTATTATTTTTTTTTTACATTCCTTACAATGTGCTGAATTATTGAAGTGGAAGGCTTTTTAAAAGGTAATTCACATCTCCTTAACCATCTTGTCTGTTAGGTGTTTTTTTGTTCTGTTTGTTCTCGGCTAATGAAAACAGACTTGTCAGTACCACCATTCTTTGCAGCCTTTTCCAAATTAAATCTATTCTTTGGTTTGCAAATACAGCAGTGAAAGCGTACCATTTTATTTAAAGTTCTCCCAGTAGATAATGGGCCATGGTTATGACTAATAGGGTCATGTGGACACCTAAAGAAGGAAGGATAGCAGACTGAGCAACACTGAAATGAAGCTCAAATCCCTTCTCACATCTGTGACAGATTCTGTGTGAGTCAGTTAATGCTGCTGTACTTCTATTTTCTTATTCATAAAAGGGAATAATAGTTCTTCACTTCCTCAAAAGACTGAGTAGGAGACATCAGGGGCTAAAAGTTGTTTAGAAACATGCCAGTGACAGTACATGAGAATTGCTAAGTAATTTCTCATGTAACAAAAGCACAGGCTATCCCAAAGTCCTGGTAAGAACGTTTTTCTTTTAAATGGGAATACTCACCTTTGGGTGGGGGTGGGGTGTACAAATGAATAATAATTTTTCTGCTTACTTGCCAGTTCTTGTATTAGTTCATAATACTATTATTGAAACATAAGAACATCTTCTTGAGAAAAAGGCGTCACATAGTGCAGATTTCAGGTTTAGTATCACTAGTAATACGACAGCCTCTCCTGCTAGCATTTTGCCTCCAGGCACTACAGCTATGAGTCAGCGAGCTGTTAGGAAGACTTTTACACAGTATTCAGAATTGGTCTTGGAGGATACACAAAATTACAATTCTTTCCTGTCTTTGCTGTTTTGGTCACTAAAGCAAAAATAACTTCAAATTAACAATGGTTAACAACTTGCAACTGAGAGTACAGATTGAGCTGAGAGCTTTCATAGCATGAGAACACCATTTCTTTGGAGTTAATAAGCTACTGTTGAAGAATGATGCAATTTTTAAAGGGAAAGATCTGCTGCTGCCTAACAGAAAGCCATTTTGCAAGAACTGCTTACATGATCTGCCCTTCCTTTAACAACCTCAGCTCTTTCCCAGTACATTACTTACAGAGGAGTTTTTTCAAAAGTTGTTGTCTCCTTCACATAATACAATGTATTGGGAAACTTTCCTCCCTCTCCTATCTTCTAGACTATGGGTACACCAACAACCTATTTTTCTAGTCCTCTGTGAATTCAGAGTCTGTTTGTGCAGAGCTACTGAGCATGTTTCTTCATCCTTAGTTTCTGCTTTAGAAATATCTTGCTATGTTGTGGCTTCCTCCTATACCTCTGATGTGCTGGGAAAGAGGCATGGCAACAGACAGATCTCTCGTGATTTCTTGTGGACACTCATCCCACCAGAAAAAAGCATACCCCGGAATATGGAAGTTTAGCACAACACTGATGGATGAAAGGAAAGATGTTAGGGTTTGGCCCTCCTGCATATCCAAATAGAATGAAAAAATCAGTCTAACTGAAAACAGGTCCTAAAACACAGATGTGTCCATCAGCCACATGATTTCACTCAACATCTTGGACAAGGACCAGCCCTACTTCATGCTTTAGGACGTGTCATGTAGGCCACAAAGACCATACAGGTTATCAGCCATACATAATTGGATATCTAAGAACACATACTGGTTAGGTGTGAAGAGAAATGGCTACTTTGAAGTAAGGACACCGCAGCTCAGACTGGTTTGGTCTTCATGCAAACAGAGTAGTTATGCCACAAACCACCAGTGCAGTTTCACAGAACACTGGCTTCCACACAAAAACCATTCCCAGAAACTCCTGTGTGCCCCCATCCTCAGACTGGGAGCTGATTTGGAGAAAAAAAAAGTGTATTTGTTTACATTTTTATTGCGTTATCCAAGTCACTGGCATAAAAGCAATGTCTGCACAGTATAGTGACAACAAGCTGGTGGGGGTCTGCGTATGTCTGCTTGAAGTCATTGCCATGCAAACAAGACCTACAGGTATTTTTCATTTTCTTGCTTCATTTTTCTTTTTTTTCCTTCTTTTTTTTTTTTTAATACATCTTTTCAGCAACTGGTTCAAAACAGTCTCACAAAGACTGGTGTTGTCACAGCCTATGGCACAATGGACTGTGATGCCAGGGTCCAGCCAGTGCTAGGCCTGAAACCAGTGTCTCATGGAAGTGTGCCTTCACACATGGCAGTAATACCAGCAAAAGAAGTCTACAATATAGACCAGAGAGTGAATGTTACTGAAACGAGGGAAGATGAGAATGCCTACTGTTGAGTATTCAGCTTGACCATTTGCTGAGAACCTGGTTTTCTGAAGTGTATTTGCAACAAGGCTGTGTTAACTTGCCTTCAAAGACATGATTCAAATCTCTGGAGGGAACTCCCATGTATATTCACGACAGCTACCCAAACTCACTTGCAGAATTTACAAGTCTCCTACTGTGAAATGTGCCAGCAGATGCTTCCTGACATTTAATGCTAAACACCCTATAATGAGGCTATAAACAGCCTTTTGCTCCAAAACTTATGAAGGAATAGCACAAGACCCCAGGGAGGGACAGCTTGGTAGAAATGGTGGTGGTGTTTCTGATTGGGATTCAGATAGTCCTTCCTGGCATCATTAGTTCTGGTTTAATTTGGTTTAAGGCATGTCAGACTGTTGCACAAACTCCCCAATGCATGCACCATGATGGAAAACAAAAAAATAAGAGGTGTAAGTAAAGAAAGGGTGTCACAATCTGAGTATAAAAGCAGGACACAGTCATGTAATCGTTACAGCCCACTGCTGTCATGAGAACTCCTGACCAAAGTTTCCATTTTAACTTTTGCAATAGTGTAGTTGTCACCTTCTACTGAATTTCAGGAAGATTAATGCACCTGGTTCCCTTTGGCTGCTGTGAAAAGTCTCAGTTTCCCACTGGTTCGTTAGAATACCAGTGACATAACCCTCAAAGCAACAGTTTCTGAGCCTTCTGGTGAAACGGAGTCGTTTCAGTCATGGCTGAATACCCAAAGAGAAACCTTTCAGCCCTCTGAACTATCTTATTAGCAGTTAAATGTAGAGAACACTACAAGAAAAGAACATTAAAAGGCAGGAGAGACATCTTCATAAAATATCAGCTAAAGAACAGTAAGAGAATAAAATCTAGTCCCAATGAAGATGAAACACCTTATCAGATAGGTATGAATGGAGTGTTCAGAGCTCATATTGTTAGAGGTATGTCAAGGCGTGTGCAAGCTTTCTGCTCAGGTACAGCTCACTTTTTCTGTGATTGAAGTTAACATCATTAACGTGACCCACGGTTAACACAGTTAACGTTACAGGACTTTGAACTTACAACAGGATCATAAATGAGAATTTGACCCTGCACCTAACTCTGTGCAAACAAGTGAAAGATCACGAAACATGATTTGAACTTGTTTAGCTAGTTGTTTAATACACACAATCGCCTACAACTGCAAACATTTAAAACGTCATTGCAAGTTATCACTGACATACCTCTGTCTAGCATCATCCATCCTGAAAGACAGAGAGCTCTAAAACATTACAATACACTTTTATGGAACATATCACATATACAACTACGATAGGGTTCACTAAGAGCAACATAGTGCACAGAATTCAAATCCCCCAGAAAAGCAGACTCAGACACACCAATGCTTACACTGACAGAGGAGAAATTTTGATGAAGAACTTCCAGAAACATAATGGTTGACATGTTTATAGTAAAGGCTTAACATTAAAATACACCCTCAACATGACAGTCAAGGCAGAGTACATGACAGCCAGTTTCCCCCTGTGGTACAAGATACTAAGGACCATTTTTTGGCCCAGTATAAGTTAGAAGTGAAGCTACAATACTGTGTGCTAGTCAAGGATGGACCTGAGTTCTTTAATTTTCCAGGCCAGGTAGACGTCTCCAACCTGCAGCATTAAGCATTCACTGCCACACGCCCCTAGTGAAACTGATCCACAGCATATAGTGGATGAGGATACATCCCACTGCTCAAATTCTCATCTGGCATTCACCTCAGCAGATTTAGATGCCTCATTTTCCATCCTCAGAAGGTGCTCCCCTGAAGGACCCCTCATGGTGCACCCCCTTGTTACAACATGACTCTTACTGAGAGTCAATTTACAAAGGAGCCATTAATTAATGGTCTTGTGCCCTAGGAAGGAAACAGCAGCACAAGTGCTCATGTCAGTCCTGGCTTTCCTTGCCTGCTCAAATCCACTTTTTTGCCCCAGGAACGGTGGGATGTTACTTTTGCATTACTACAAACCTTACCCAGATTTTGGCTCTTCATTATTTCATGTGTCCCAATAGGTGCCTGAGGCTGCTTAGAATAGGTTTGAGGATGAAAAATCAGGCAGTAATTATATTTTTTCCAGGACTTTTCACACATTCCCATGTTCTTCTGAGCACATGAATAGTTTACCGTGCACTCCAGGGACAGTACGAGTTTAAGCAACATCACAGACAACATCTTTTCCCCAGCAATAATATTTAGGCTTTTGAAAAGAGGCATCTGACAATTAAGAACAAGAGGAATCATTTCAACAATGACATCCCCAAGTACAGTTTAAATTCACAAGAGAATAAGTTAAACAAGGATGTTATCCTGTTAGCATAATTTCCCTTTTTCCCTACACGTTTTCAGAGTTGCCTGAGTACGTTCCTTGCATGCTGAGGACATCAAATGTTGAGAGATGCAAATTTAAAACTGCTGTGAAGACGCCTGTGATATCCCCCAGCTACTGAAATAAACTTTTGTTTTAGCTTTGCAAAATCATCAAACTTCCTGCTCTTTCCCATCTTCTCTCAAGAAAAGATAAAGGCTCGATACAATAGGTGCCCTACTTACCCAAGGCTTTGATTTCTCACAACTCTCTGCTCACAGAAGTTGGAAAGGATTTCTGAAAGAGCCCCAGTGTACGTGAATTTACAACCCAGCGAGCCTCTGTGCTTTCCAAGAGGGCTGGCTTCAGCATTGCATCTGCAAGACTTCAAAGGAGAGAGGAAAGTTATTTTCTAGTTAGCATTTCAGTTTCCCTCTCCACTGCCTCTGGATGCTGTCAGCCCTAGATGTGATGTTTCTCAGGACTGGCTCAATCCTGAACTTCTATGAACCTTATCCAAGGAGAAGTATACTTGGGAGAGGCTTTGGTTTTCCTTGCAGGAGCTGGACTGTGAAATACAACCCATCAGGTATATTGGCCTTTGCTTCAGGCATGTATGCACGGATGTATGCACTTCACTTTGAAACAGCTACCTGAACCAGCAGGCAAACCCATGACCAAGCCTGCACTCTCCTGCAATCCTATGGACAGAGTGCTTAGACCTTGGTAAAGCTGGCACAGTATTTTGAGGGCTTGGATTCCCCCTCCCTAATTTAACTGCAGCGACCAGTTCACAAAGATTATATCTAAACTGATCACCTGTGAGCCTTCCCCAGTCTCCAAACATAAACCATGGCTGCACACCAGTTCCTGCACTGCCAGGTATTGCCCTTATATGTAACCTCTCACCACCAAGTGTCATGCCCTGCTTTCTACTGGGAGAAAACTTGAGTAAATAGCGTTTCCCCTTGGGGACACTCCAAAGAGCCATGTGGCATGCTTGGGTGAAGTGATGGATCTGGACAATGGGATGAAGATGGGGTCTTCCATGCATGCCACTGTGCACACCTGGGGGACAGCTGGGACTCTGCTGTGCTGAGCTGCCATTCCAGTTATGCCTTCCCTTCAGGTGACTGATTTAATGCCGAGCAGTCAACACAAGGATACATGCTGTGATTGCACAGCCCATGCCACCATTGCATGGTGAATGCCCTGCATGCATTCATGAAAAGGCAGAAAAGTCAGCTTGCCCAATAGCATGAATATTAACCAAAGTCTGAGCCATTCTTCAACCTTAATGCTGTTTTAACAATCACCTTATATAGGTAGTAAGGCTCTACCATCCCATTTAAAGTATTTTTCCCAGGCGATCATGATTTCTCATTATTTTTGTCATGTGTCATGTGCCTTTGTTTCAAGCTCTCTGTTAATGGACTTATTGTTCTGTATTGGAGCAATATCCCTGCCAGACCTAGCTCCAAAGAAAAACAATCAATTTACCTGGCAGGAAGAGCCCCTGTGGTTGGTTGGAGTGGCACCGTGCCAAAAAAAATCCCCACAACACTTGCAGGACCTCATCTCTGTATTTCTGCACAGCACTGGATCGTGCAGTGTCACCCCACCTGAGATAGGATCCTAATGCAGGTAGGACCTTAGGCAAGTGGTGAAGGATGTGTTACTCCTGGCTGAAACCCCATGTGCAGACCAGAACTTTGGCGTGCTGGTGGGATGCGTATGTAGGAAATATGCTTGTTCTGCTGGGCTGTAGAGAAAAAAGAGGTTTGCTTTCACACCATTTGACAAAAAAATTATTTCATCTTCACCAAATAGCCTATGCTGGCATTTTAGAGTGCTTATAGTTCTGAAAAATGGTCCATTATGTAGTTGCAAAGCACCTGTTCCATCCAAATGATAGACATGAGGGGGCTACAGAGCCATGAGGGCCTCCAGAGAGCGGTGTAGTCTGGCTAAGAAATCTAATCAAGAGCAACACAAGTCTTCAAGTGTTGTTACTGTCACAAAGATAAACTATGTTCTTTTCTTGATTGTACTAGAACTATATATTGTATTTGCAATTTTCAATGTTAATTACATGGAAATAAACCCCTGAAGACTCAAAGGGCTTGTTTTTAATAGCGGGAGGGGGAAGACCTATTTCTTCCCAAGATTCCTATTTCACAGAAATATATAGTCAGATGAGATGCTCTGAGGAACTGGCTAGATGTAGAAGAGAAGGTGGTAAGAACGGCTGCTAACTGACAAAAATATCTCAGTCCTCAAAGGGCTGAGCTGGTGTTTACCACAAGCAGATAACAGGATTAATGGAGAGAGCCTGCAGGCCTGCTGCTTTGGGCAAAGCCCTGTCATTGGAAAAGCTTTTCTGGAGACAGAGATGCCGAAGGAGCTTGGAAAGTTATCTGAAGCAATGAAGAAGAGCTGGGTGGAAGCGCTCTGCAGCACAAGTCAACATGACCTGAAGGAATACTTCTGCTTGATCCCAAATCCATTAGCCAGTATGACCTGGAGCATTTGAGCAAGATGTACCAACCATTTAAGAAGAGAGGAGCTTTGTGCTACCCATAACCCATGGAGAAGGGACTAGGTCAGTCTCTGGTGCTTCATGGGAAAGGTGGGAGAAGGAAACATATGTTTAGTTTTAGCTTATTTCTAACCGGCTGTTCAGTGGGATGGAGAAGGGGGCAATACTGCCTGATCCTTCCAGCAGACTTCTGAAGTACCAAAGCGTACAACCTGGCAGTGGCCTGTTACCTGGCATTTCTTCCTCCTTTGTTCTGAACCTAATTCCAAGCTGACTGGGTCCACATGAGTTCATTCCAGCAACAAGTGCCCTTCTGGTAAACCTGCAGCTAGACAACGCAGTCAAACCTCTCATCTTCTCATGCTCTGAGCACCTGATCTCCCATCACAAGTGTGCAATAAAGTAAGAACCAGCAGCTGGAAGCCTCAACCAGACAAATGAGCATTAGGAAGCTAAACACTTCCGAACCATTAACCAACAAAATAAAACACAACAGCTGATCTCCATTTCTTCGTGTTTTAGCAACAAGATGAGGACAATCTTCTGGGAGATCTGACAGACACATGCAAAGCCACTGAATTCAATGCAGAATTAACTGGGTGATGCACTATGGTCTGAGCAACACAGTAGATTAGGTGAAATGATCTACTGGTCCTCCCCTGGCTCTAATTCTATGGATGTTACACATATGGCAGTCACCGTTGCTTTGGTGCAGTATAGGAAAAGGCCAAAATGATGTGTAGTGAATTGGGCAGATGGTGGGGTGATAAACTATGAGAGAACTGGTGGGCTCTTCTGTGACAGAAATTGATGGCTTCTAATTGCTTGAGAAGATTGCTTTTAAAACTCACGCTAGCGACGCTTTCTGCCAAGTCACGCTTTTCTGTCAATCTTTTAAAACCACATTGCATGACTCAGATGAAACCCACAGCTTGGCCAAAATTGGCTACAGCATTAGCACTTGGATTTCTGATGCTCATTATATTCCAGGAATTGTGCTCTGCAGAACAGACATGAGATATTACCAAGGGTGAGCTACTACAGGTTTGGGGATGGCACCAGACTGACACTGGAGCCTGAACAGTATCATGTTGAGGAGCAAAACATGTTTCTTTATCTCCCATTTCATCATCACATACTGTGCAGAGAAAATTTCAAGTGGGATATCCTCAAGCCACATTCACTTCTTGCCTCTCCCTCCTCTATGTCACTTTGGTTCAAACCTCATGCACATTAACTAACAATTTTCAAATTTCAGCAAAATGCCTGACTTCTGTGGTTACTCCAGGTGGCACAGCTGAATACTGTAGGTTTTCTCAATGTCAGAAGCAGAAGACTGAACATAGAGAGATGCACAACTCACCTTGGCTGTCTGGAGAAAAGATGTTAAGTTATGAAATATGAAAGAAAGTCAGTAAATGACTTGCGAAGGGCAGAGAAGAAAAATACTTCCCAAGCAAAATGTGTCAGTCTCCATTTTGTTTGCTGTTATTTTTAGTGGAGAAAAGCATTTGCTGGCATCACTGCATCTATGGAGATTAAGGGTCGTATATTGCTTACAGAGGCATCTTTTTGTTGTGAAAGGGCCTAAAACAGATTGAGGGGGAGGGGGTGATCACTGAGTGCCATCATGCTGATTATCAGGTGACTGCTGTGAAGCATGGATTGTACCTGCTGGTTTGCCAGCATGGAAACCCTTGCTTCTGCCTGGCACAGAGTCAGAAACCAGGTTTAATGTGTGAGCTTGTAAGTGGCCCAGTGGAAGAGGTTTGGCTTGTCGCCCTCATGTTTCTCCTTCTTCAAGGGTGCTCCCAGAGAAAAAAAGCGTCACTAGCCTACAAACCTGTGAAGCGAAACTTCCTCTGGTAGAGGTTTTGCTTTCATTTCCTTCATAAGTTGTCCCTTTCAGAGCATGGATTTGCTAACATACAGCACTTTCCAGGTGACTGAAGCCTTTGCAACCTCCTTCAATTGGGGAGTAATGGCAAGAGTTTAGTTAATCTGGACTCCAGCTGAAAGAACCAGAAGTTCTTCAGTTGTTTTTTTCTGGTTCCAATGTCTAAACTGGACTACAAGCTCCCCCTGCAGAAAAACGTGCAGGGATTGCTCATGCAGTGTTACCAGTTTAAAGAAGGGGTGGTTTGTAGAAATCAGTTGTCAATACCATAGCTTCACCTTTAGCACCAACTGTGGTCTACAAGATCTGCTGATGGCTATTTTGCTACTTCAAATGGGGAGAAGAGGGGTGAGGAGGAAAATGCCCCAAAGACTTCACATGTGCAGCATGTGGGAATTGAGGGTACCTGTGAGAAGGTAGATAGTTTTGTTGAAAAATGTTTCAAAACTGAACAAGAAACTTCCCTGAAAGCCAGAAGGTATTTATGTCTTAAAACTACCCCCCTCCTCCACATACACACACAAGGGAATAAGCTATTGCTGCTGCCAAGCTTTGAGACAAAACCTTGGTTGCTATTGTGTGGGTTTATTGCAGCTGTGATGGTCATCCTCAGAAACTTCCTCCTTTGATGAAACATATGACCTGACCTAGGCTTGACTCCAGGCACACTAAAATAATTCCAAATAAGGATCTGCAGCCTGAGAAGCTGTTGCACTAAAGAAGGATAAACTGACCATGTTTAGCCACAACTTAAATTAAAGGAGGCTTTTTGACTTCATCATGTCTTGCAGCTGCCAAAGCGATACACCTGTCTGCACTTCTAGCTGTGATAAGGAAAGAGGTAAACCACAGTAAATTATGTTTTCTGCTCTCTGAGGGTGTTTCTGACACACAAAGCTTCTGTACCTAAGTTTGCCAAACTGGTGGGTAATAAAAGGGAGTCTTGGGAAACAGCATCTCGGCGGGGGTGGGGGGGGGTGGGGGGGGGTGGGGAGTGGTGTAGGAGGAGGGGACAACAAAAGAAAAAAGATGCCCAGCAGGCACTGTGAGTGCTTCTTTGCAAAAGTCACATAACTCAAACATACCTCCCCATAGGCTGGTTCACAGGATTGGTATTTTCACATTTTCTGAATTATAGCTAATAGATGGAAAATTTTGGGTGACAGTTGTCATTACAGGAAACTAGCATCTGAGCCATTGGTTTCTATCAATAATGGCCCTACCAGATGTGACAACTTACAGGTTTTGTCAGCAGATAGTCAAAAAGATGATAAAAAGAAGTCTTACTGTGGGTGTGGTTCTAATAAACAGTAAAAATACTAAAAAGAGCACCTCAGAAAAGCACTGTTGTCCAGTGAATAGTTATTTGCCATTTAAATAAAAGTATAAGTAAAGGGGTTTTAATTTCTGAAACAACAAAAACCTCCATATGTACAGAAAATCAAGTAAAGATAAATAGGAACTGGTTGAAGTTCATCTGAGTTAATCTTGTCAAGGCAACAGATTTGAAGGTTCTTTTAGGCACGTCAGAGTGAGAGCACAGAGCACTACGTACTTTGTCCTAGCAGAACTTGAAGCTAGTGTTTTGCTTTCAAAGTGAAGTCATTACTGCGCTGGAAGAAGTCTTTGACGCAGTTTGTGATGGGCGCAGCAGGCCTGCCATCGTCCTGAGCGCTCCAGGGTGAGATGAGTATCTTTGAATAAAAGCTTTCATCTCCAAGTATTCTGAATCTTATCTGATATTCCTTGAACTTTCAATATGTTTACATTATTTATCACATTGTATTATATTGTACTGAAATAATTAATGCTATGCTTCAAGACTTCTGCTTGTCAACTGCAGGCTGCCAGAAACTCTCACTCTTCTTTCCCAGTGTGAACTGCATTCATTTTCAGTGTATTTTACAATGCACAAAACAGTGCTAAGAAATCAGCTCAAGCATCTCACAATCTTGCTTTTGCTCACTGTCAAGCAAGAGTGTGGAAATGGAGGTCCTCAGGTCAGACTGACAGATGTCACCAAGGTTGGGGATTAGAGAAGCACAGTTCACCTGCCTGCTTTTCTGTCTATATTTGACTTAGACACATTTAGGAGTAAGGAAATTTGCTAAGGTGGTTGCAGTGCTGCAGTTCTGGCTTGTTCTCTCCTTGCAGCTCATCATGGTTTCTTGAGATTTTGCTGATATGATGCTGGAGGATTTCCTTGGTGTTCTGGTCGGAGGGGGACCAAATGCAGAGCAGATGTCGCTGGGCACTCCGGTGAATCTAAAGCCTGTTTCATGGTCATGGGTGACTGAGGGACAGGCTTCAAAGGGACCCTGGGGACCCTTCTGTCATATGCTTTTTTTCAGGAAGGAGGTGGTCAAGGACAGGCAGATGAAAAAAAAATCCTACAAAAGAATAACCTGTCTCAGCCAGACCACCCATAGGGAAAGAAACAGCCTGAAATAGAAAACGAGAAAACAGAAAATACTGCACTGTGGTCACTAAATGTTCAGAGGGCTCAAACTCCTCTGATCCCTGGGGGAGGATCGCTCCCATGCTACATGTCTGGGAGCACTGAAATGTGGAACTGACGGCTTGGCAGCAAGGGTCTATCCATCTGTGAAGGTGGAGGTTATGGGACTGGAGAATAATGTGCAAAATATATAATAAATCCAAGTGACTTCCACCTTGTTAGGCTGACCTGAATAGCATGCAAGGCTTTAGAAGGCTTGAAGGAAAGAATAATAAAGGATGGAAAGTGAGCCAAAAGGCAATGTGGGTTTGGCAAAGCTAGAATGTGCAGGACCAACTTGACTCTGGCTCTGATATATAATTTCCCAGCTCTAATCTGTCAAACGATGTTTCTGTAAGCTGTCTCCATTGCTTCTGAGGTGACTCAGGAGCAGTGCCATTTGCAGGGCTAAATGCATGATAGTAAGAGGCACTCAATGTCATTCGGGAACCAGCTGAATCTCAGCACCAGCTGAATCTCAGCACAGGTTGTGGCTGGGCAAACCTAATTCTAGGGACAAATCTGACAGCTCAGACCTAGGTAGTCTCAAAAAAAACCCCAAACCAACCAAACAAATCCACCAACATTGCATACAATAGCAGATGGGAACTGGTGAAACTGGAGGAGAGTGGGATCAGTGAAAGGACTATGAGGTGTCATAATGGAAATGGGCTGGGAAATATGAGAAGCCCACAAAAGCAGGGACTGATAATGAGAAGGTGTTAAAGCTAGGGAAAAGTGATGCTAGAAAGGCTGTGCAAAGAAATTAGGCACCTATGACTGGAAATGGAGAGCTCTGCTTATGAGCAGAAACCTAGCTCTTGTCTGGTTTAGCAGAACAAATTTTAGTGGAGATGGCAATATTAGCTGAGCATCAGGAGTTACTAAAGAGACTTCATCATGAGAAACAACACTGTGGTGCAAGAACAAGTATTTCTAGATTGGCCATAAATCACAGGCAGCAACTGAGAAGATAGTTTTAAGTATCAGAGAACCAAGGTCCTGAAAAAATTCCTTCAGCGTCCACACTGCTGGTTTAAAAGAGGAGTTTGAGGGATTATACGAGGACCCCCAGGGCTGGCTCAGTCCCACAGTGTATGTTCCACCAAGCAGCAGGGAACACCGCCAGCCTCATTAGCTTTATTGCACATGTTCACAGACCTACATCCAGAGTTTTGTCTAGAAGGGAGGAAATGAGAGCGTAAGAGCAAAAAAGGAGGAAGATGACGTGTCTGGAGGAAATCCCGTGAGCAGCCTGACCTCCTCCGCTGCCACTACACTGCCTCCTCCCTCCCTGCTGCTGCCCAGAAAGAGGGACACTGACTCCCATGCCTGAAGTGCCAGCTGCCTTCTCAGTCTGTCCTACTCACTCCTCAAATGTTCCCATTCTCCTGCTTGCCTTCTTGCCTCCATCCATCCACTTGCTAATGTCTTCCAGGAAGAACGATAAACCGCCCCCCCACCTCTGCCCTTGGGTCTCTGCTGTCTCCCATTACACAGGCAGAAACACAATGTCCTTTCCTGTACGGCCCTTTTATCCTCATCACGTGCTCACAAGCACACATCATCCCTTCAAATCCTGCTGTATCACTCCCCCAACTCATTATTCTGATGGTGTCACAACCCTGAGTTGGCCACAGCTTTAGAAGGGAATTTTCCAAAGATCAAAAAATCTGTTAAGTCAAAAGCCAGGCTTGCTTTCTTTATTTTTATTCTCAAAAGTTATCTTATGTTTTCAAATAAAGGCAAGAAATAAAAGGATTGTTAGCAGAGCTGCCTACCATACACCAGATCTCAGCAGGGTGCCTTCTTTCTCTCTCAGGTTTGGTCTGAGTAACGCTGACATCCCAAGTTGCAGCAACCTCTTGAACTTCCCCTTAGTTCAAGTGAGTTAGCTGAGTTACTCGCATTAGAATCACAGAATTGTTTAGGTTGGAAAAGACCTCAGAGATCATCAAGTCCAACCAGTAACCCAGCACCACTGAGTCCATCCTTGTCCCTAAGCACTGCATCTACGGGCTTTTTCAACATCTCCAGGGTTGGTGATTCCACCACCTCCCAGGCAGCCTGTCCCAGTGCTCCACCACCCTGTCAGTGACAACGTTTTTCCCGACACCCAACCTAAACCTCCCCGGCACAGACTGAGGCCATCTCCTCTTGCCCTGTCACTTGTCACCTGGGAGAAGAGACCGACCCCCCTGCCCACACCCTCCTGTCAGGCAGCTGCAGGGAGCCACAAGGTGCCCCCGAGCCTCCTCCTCTCCAGGCTGACCCCCCCAGTTCCCCCAGCCGCTCCCCACCAGCCTTGTGCCCCAGCCCCGGCACCAGCCCCCTGCCCGTCTCTGGACACGCTGCAGCCCCTCTGCATCCCCCTGGCAGTGAGGGGCCCAACCTGAACACAGGAGTCGAGGGGCGGCCTCGCCAGTGCCCAGTGCAGGGGGACAGCACTGCCCTGGCCCTGCTGGCCACGCCGTTCCCGGCACCAGCCAGGATGCTGCTGGCCTCCTTGGCCACCTGGGCACACGGGGGGCTCATGCCCAGCCGGCTGCCGACCAGCCCCCCCAGGCCCTTTCCCCCCAGGCAGTTCCCAGCCCCCTGCCCCCAGCCCGCAGCGCTGCGGGGGCTGGTGTGACCCACGGGCAGGACCCGGCACTGAGCCTGGTTGACCCTCACACAACTGGCCTGGGCCCATCGCTCCAGCCTGCCCAGACCCCCCTGCAGAGCCTCCTGCCCTCCCGCAGATCAACGCTCCCCCCAGCTGGGGGTCACCTGTGAACTTGGTGAGGGTGTGCTAGATCCCCTCGTCCAGATCACTGATAAAGATACGGAACAGGACTGGCCCCAGCACCGAGCCCTGGGGAACACCACCTGTGACCGGCCACCAGCTGGATGTAGCTCCATTTAGTACCACTTTTCAGGCTTGGCCATCCGGCCAGCTCTTAACCCAGTGTAAAGTACACCTGTCCAAGCCACAAGCAGCCAGTTTCTCCAGGAGAATGCTGAGGGAGATGGTGTCAAAGGCTTACTAAGCTCCAGGTAGACATCATAAAGTCTTTCTCACATCCACCAGGTGGGTCACCTTGTCATAGAAGGAGATCAGGTTCCTCAAGCAGGACCTGACGTTTGTAAACCCATGCTGGCTGGTTGTCCTGCACTTGCCATGTGATGGCACTCAGGATGATCTGCTCCACAACCTTCCCTGGCACCGAGGTCAGGCTGACAGGTCTGTGGTTCCCCCGATCCCCCTTCTGTCTGTTCTTTAGATGGGCATCACATTTGGTAACATCCAGTCAACCAGGACCTCACTGGTGAGCCAGGACCGGCGATAAGTGATGGGAAGTGGCTTGGTGATGCTTCTGCCCGCTCCCTCAGTGCGCTGGGGTGGATCCCATCTGGCCCCAGAGACAAGTGAGTGTTTAAGTGGTGTAGCAGGTCTCTAACTGTTTCCCCTTGGATTATGGTGGCTTTATTCTGCTCCCTGGTCTCCCAGTTCAGAGGACTAAGCACCTGGAGAACAACTGGTCTGACTATTAAAGACTGAAGCAAAGAAGGCATTAGGTACTTTGTCACTGTTCCACACACCACCACCCCCGGCATCCAATAAAGAATAGACATGCTCCTCAGCCTTCCTTTTGTTGCTAATGTATTTATAGAAACATTTTTAATTGTCTTTTACTGTAGTAGCCAGATTAAGTTCTAGTTGGACTTCGGCCCTTCGAATTTTCTCCTCACATAACCTCGTGACATCTTTATAGCCCTCAAGAGTTGCCTGCCCCTTCTCGCAAAGGTGGCAAACTCTCCTTTTTCCCCCTGAGTCCCAGCCAAAGCTCTCTGCTCAGCCAGGCCAGTCCTTCCCTGCTGGCTCGTCTTCCAGCACATGGGGACAGGCTGCTCCTGTGCCTTGAACACTTCCTCCTTGAAGAATGCCCAGCCTCCTGCACTCCTTGGCCCTGCTCCCAAGGGACTCTATTGCTGAACATAGGTTACCTAAGGAGAAAATGGCATCTCTGATCACAAAAATTCAGAGACCCACATTATGATGAAATATAAGTCTTCGAGTTATTTAAGCTGTTCTGTCGGAAACTGGCAGCATCCCCCCAAAATATGAGGAGGAGGAGTAGTTTACTTGACATCAAGGTGCTTTATTCTCTCATCTCTTGTCAATAACATCTACAGAGTATTAATGCTCCTGTCAGACTGAAAGCTATGAATCAAGCTTAGCACGTAATTATTTTTCTTCGCGTTATCTGTAACATGTCCTGCTGCCTGCCTGCCCCTCTCCATTCAGCACCTTCAAGAGGGTACCCGAGTAAAAAGGAAACTTGATGGGAAGGCCAGATAGGAGAAGAAAAGGAAGGTAAGTTATTCTCTGTGCTTTTCTGTGATGTCTCAGTGTGTTATGAGAAGACAAAAACTTCAGGGAAAGATGTCAAAGATGGACATCATGAAGGAGGGGAGAACTGTGTGGCTTATACCCCTCGCTGGGCATCTACAGCACCAAAGAAACATCTATGTACTAAACAAGAGTAATTTGCAGAGATGCAGTAGCGATTCCACCCTATGCGATTAGCAAACCGAATTACAGTTACACTTCAACAGACAACTCCAAATGCTGCTAAAAGAGTTTATTAATTTATTAAAGACCGTACTAACAATTCTCATAACAATGGCAGCACAATGATTCAAAATCATGACAAATAGCGTGGAGTTTTGAAAAGCATTATTATAACACACCATGGACAAGAACAAAGCAGATGTGCCATCTCAGAACTCTACAAGCAGGCCCATGAAATTCAGGAGTTGTATCATACAGCTATACAAGTGTCAGAGAAAATAGAAAAACAAAAAGTCATTCAATATGCAGTCCTTGAATTTATTGACAGTATTACAGTACTTTATGGGCAAGGACTGGCTTGTTGCAGCTGCACTTTCCAGAGCACAAAGCCATCTGGAAATAGCAAAAAATCCCCAAAAGAAGAAAAACTCTCTAACAAACATACTTCAGGTGCAATCACTACTCCAGACCTTCCTGCTTATGAATTTTCAGTCAGAAATTCTGACCTCCCTGCAGTGACTTTGCTCAGGACAGTGTTTTGTTTTCCAAGAAAACAAAACCAGGCGGCTTCCTTTAAGACAGTGCAAAAATATTTTCAATGGTATTGTTAAATCACAGATTAATGATAATCAGCATGGATCAATCACAGCATGGCCAACAGCAACTTCAAGATCAGCACTGAATGGACCTGCTGCCCCTTGACCAGCACTCCAGACTGAGCGCGTGCAGAGGGGAGATGTGTTGCTCTCTCTGAAGCGAGCCATCATGTATGAGTTCATAGTGAGGAATGGTCTCAGCTACTCCAGGGCAACAAATTGCTACAGAAAGCCTTTAAGTATTAAACTATCCAATCCTATTTCAAAGAACTAACGAAAGAATATTGAAATGGAAAAAGTATATAGCAGCCACGTTATTTGCCATGGCTCTAATGTTGTTCCCTTCTTTACCGTGTTGGTCACAGTAGCCAAAATGTGACTTGTGGAGTTCAGCAGCTTACAGCACCCCCATGGTGATGCAAGATTCCCAGCAGCACGTGGGGATTTATATTCTCCGAGACATACCATGTACTTACAATGGCAGGGCAGCTGCAGTCTGCTCCTGCTGTGCTGCCTTTGCAGCTTTTGGCTGTGATAACTTAGGCCTCTCTGCACTTATACCACTGGTCTCACCCATACTCACAGCAGCACATCCACGGTCGCACATTCATTTGGTGTGCATCTTCAGAGCAATTTGCAACTTCTTTTTTAAGCAGACATTGAGGTGCCTGTGTATCACACTGGGACATTGGTATAATCTGTGCCAGAACATCCCCTAGCAACTCCACAGTACATAAATTCAATGAGAGGTAACTATGCTTTGCCAAAGCCCCAAATCATTCCTCCGTTGTGTGTTTGTATCGTACTGTGATTGTTTAAAACCTTTTTAACATCTGCCAACTTCAGAGGATAAAATCACAGTGCTGCATATCAACAAAACCCAGCATACCCAGCCTCCAATATAAAATAATTTATATACACAAAGCAGAATTTGCATCTTAAATAAGAAGAGATTGTCTCATTCTCTATGGTGTCTTACCCAGCTACAAAAAATTAATAATTCATATCAGGTTGATGGATTTGTTTCCTCTACAGCACACGTGCGCTATTGGAGCTGACAAAGACAACATGAAAAAAACCTTTTGTAATTAATAAAAGAGAATTGTTCAACACTTGCACATATTGGCACAAGGCAGAAGAGAAAAGGGAACATTACACAGCTCAGCTCAGGTGCCTTCCTCTGTGGAACGGGACTCAGATTTCAACTTTACGAATTCTCTGGCAACTTCATCATTGGTTCTTTGAGAGAGAATCCTCAGGACGGTAAGTCCAGTGTCATCCATGTGAATCCTGCGCCCGAGGGGGCACCAGCAAGCACAGCTTCCTTTGTCTGCTATGTCCCTGAGCTGCATTACTGCTATCCCCAGCACTCGGTCCTCCCGAGCAAAGCAGTAGTCCTTTACACAGACTTGCAGCTCATAGGCATCAGGGCCATCTTCATTCCCCAGTATGCTGAAAAACACACACAAGTTCACTTACAGTTTCTCAGAATGTATAGATTCCTCTGCAAAATAAAGGTGCCAGCAGCTGAATAGAGTGCTTTGATGAGCCACAGAAAACTCCTTTCCACATAAAACCCTTGTCAGAGAGAGAGAAGTAAAACGTACAGAATATGGGCTTTCTTGCTGATTTACAGCTGATAAAGAAAACCTGGCTACTTAAAAAGAAAAAACAAACAACCCTTATCAAGTTGCCTTTGCATGTGTGTGTGTTTAACTATGAAATAAGAGGAGCAGAGAACATTAAAGCCAAACTAATAGATTTTCAACTCAGATGCCTTTAAACGTTTCTGCTTCTGTTAAGGGTTGCTTCAGTCAGTAATTAATGTTTTAATTAGACAAAGTCTTTGTTAAAGAACTGGTATCTTCCATTAAAGCAAAACTAATAAAAATAGATCCACAAGTTTTCTGATGTTTCCAAAATTAAAAGAATAAAAAGAACCCAAAGGGACAAAATCTCTTCACTTAGAGGAAGCCTGCCTTGCCCCACATCATAGAAAAACTGTATGGACAGTCCCTCTGCCTCAAGATGTTTACAGTCTTTTGCTGGTCTTCTCCTCTCATTCCTACTGTACAGATGGGTGAGCATTAGCCTGTAGCTCCCTTTGTTGAGCCTTCCAAGAAGGAAGATGCCTTTGTAATAATGAAAGCCAAATAAGAAGAGATCAATAATCAGTGTTGAGAAAGACTGCAGTTTTAGTAGTGTAGCTTACTACCAGTTCCAAGGGCTGTATCCTTGGAAACAAATTTAGAAAGCATGTTCCACAGGTCAAGTTGGGATAAAAACACACATTGAGATTGAAAGAACTAAAAATATGTAATGAACTTTTAGCCTCAAGTCTACCAATAAAGGATACAAAGTTCATTAAGGTGATGGAGCACAGTAAAATATGTTCATATTACATAAAATTAATTTCAGAAGGTAGCCAAACGACACTGCTGGTGTAGAACAGACCTCAGCATCCCACTCACAGCAAAAACTCCCATAATCTAGCTTTCCTGCCAAGACACTGAAGACTGGGTCAAACTACTCATGCATGTACTCTTTTGGGCCCTAAGCAGGCTGTTCATGGGCACTGGAAAATCTTATCTGTCCTCTGCATCTGCACTTGCCAGGTCAGAGCCCCAGGCTATTTTTCACACTTACAAGTGAAAGGTTTCATTGTATTTGGGAGCCCAGTTGTTGCTCTTTGACTTGGTTGTGAACTTCCTCTTCTTGTCGCTCTGATGGGGTCCAACCATGGTGATTTCAACGAACGGACGGAACATGCCCGATGTCTGCCACTTCAGGTCGTTGGCTGCCACAACTGCAAAAGAGAGTCACAACCTGTTTTAGAGTAAACATTCATTTGTTCCCATTGCTCTGCACACCTTCCCACTCTAATCTGCTTTCAATGTTGTGTTTCAGAGGACAAAGTCCATTTCAAAACACGCCAGTGTCCCAACACACATAGGCTGGACTTTTTTGTAATACAAAGATATGCTTTCTTTCTCTACTTTCAGTTCTATGATGGGAATTTAATGCTTGGGACAGCACATAGCTTTTGCCATATGCATATTTAAGAAATTAGTCCAAAAAAACAGGCACTCCTGCAACTCCAGTCAGGCTACCCTGCCAGTTCAGTGCTTATGTCTACATTATGTGTGGGATGAGAGAAAAAAAGGGGCATTTTGGGGGCTGATATTAAGGTCTCTGTTGAAAAGAAAATGAGACTGCAGGTAAGACAAACAAAGCTTGAGCTGTGGGTGGCTCCAGAATCCAGAATTATTAGCTCTTTAATTCTCATTCTGTCTTCGGTCACTGCAGGGACAAACTGAAGCACAGGAAACAGCTCTGAAAATCAATTTTTGCATTGCAGTGTAGACTTAGCCAGAAGAGAGGCCTGAAGAGCCATTTATATAAATCTTTAGAGGAAATGAAAGCAGTTAAATATGCTGTATTCAAGCAAAGGAGATGAAGGAGGAAGAGGAAGCCTGGGATGAATCACTACTTTGGTTATTTTCAGAGCAGCTCTTCAGGGACCTGTGTGGCCTTCAGGATGGGGGAAGAGGAGCCTCTGAAATCTTACTGGCTCTGCAGTCTCTCAGTTTACACGGAGCCATTTCACAATATCACCCTGTCACCTGTCTTGGCAGCACAGGCTAAACTGTGGTGACTGCTGAGAGCCATCACCTGATTTTTGTTTACTTCATATATCATTGCCAATAAAAAAAAGGACTGTACACTATCATGCCACTGGCTGGACAAGCTCATTTGCTGTTTCTCTGCATGTTCCTGATGTGAAACAGAGAAAACAATTCTGGATTCACATCTCATAAGCTAACACAGAAATATAATGACTGCCAACTGGAGATTTGCCTCAACAGTCTCAGAGCCTGAGCCATAACGCATGCTTTGCCGTACCTTTCACTGTGACCTTGTGTTCACCAGTTCCTGGGTGGGTATACAGGTCGATCTGTATGGACACTTCACCCACAGGATCATCCACACCAGAACCTGTTGGAAGAAAATTGACGCCCACCGTGCACACATGGATTATTGTTTATTGGCACCTATCTTTGTTTTATGGCCTCAGCAAGACAAGCGGGACTTTCACAGCACACCTTCCATAGCCAGAATTTCAGTCAACACCGACAACGTAAAGTTAATGCAAGATAACATCAGGCTTGCATGCCCAACACGCATAACCACTAACATTTTTTTGCACTCCACCACAAAGATCACACCCCTATTGGGAATACTAGTAAAAATTTTAAAACAATTTTAAGGACCTAAAGCTCGACAATGGACCCTCACAGAGAGCAAGGATTTTTCAGAGGTTCCTGCCAAGCTCCTTGTGTACATGCAGGCATTCCAATGGTGGGCATCAGCATTCCTGTCTGCTCAGGGAAGAAGGGAGGACAAAAAAACCAAAAAACAACAAAACCACACTAGAGAGGAAGTTTAAGGAAAAAAAGACACCAAATGTTAGTGATTTGCATGGAGCCACAGTGCAGTCTCACCCTCCAAGAACCTTCTTCCATGTCATATTGTGCCATCCTGACTACCTATCTGCTTCTCTTCAGAAGACAATGAGAACCTTTTCACTGTTGTGCAACAAAAATGCTGAGAGATAAGCCCTCACAACTTCATCCGTTAGCCAGAGAGAATTCACAGAGGACAAGATAACATGTTGTAACAGACCTCATGAACCCTACAATTAGCGTATTACGATGTTTTCCACTTTTTAACTTTAAATTGTAATTATCTATCATGCAGTATGTGGAAATGACATTTTCCTGGGCAGGAAAGTCAAGATGTCATGTAAATTACAGAAGAAGACTGCTTTGCAAAAGGAAAATGAAGCCTTTGATAAGAGAGTAAGATTGATTTTACTTTCTCTTTGACAACTGTCTGGCCACAGGTTCACAATTAGCAATGCTGTTCTAACTGGGATACCTCAAGGTAATTGAGTACATGTGAACAGCAGCGTTATTTTGTCAATTTTGAGGCTAAGACACATTACTAAGTGAAAGAATTGGTGTGTTTTAAACTCAAGATAAGGAGCTTGAAGGATATCATTAAACAAACATTTTGATTAGATAGATCTAACAAGTCAACTTTCACAAGAACAGTCTGCAGGCAGCAAAAACACTCATTTAAAAAACTAGAGGTTGAGAGCTAAACTTTGAAATTCTCTGAAGAGAATTACATGACACAGAACTGTAGGCAGTGAAAGTCATATTAATATACAAGCTAAAGTATCTGAGCAAACAAAACACAACCTCAAATTATTTACCTTAAGGTAGAATCTTATTCTTGACCTGAGTACAGCAAACAGCCTCTAGGCTGTAACACTGGTACATGATCTTGAACGTACTGCTTTCTCCCCACTTAGAAGGGCACTGTTCCTTCTTTTCTGTATATAAGCACAGAGCTTTAAAATTGGTAGGCTTAATTATTGACCTGACCCATCTGATGGTGCAGGTCTCTAACTTACACTGTCCGCATTTTCCATGGGAACAGACAAGATTACCAACAGTACATAATGACTTTATCAGGCCACATCTGCAGAAACACCAGCTGCCAAACACTCAGGTCTTCATTTTACTGATCTTTAGTGTAATAAAGCAGACACTGATGCTTCAGAGGAATGACAGTGGAATCATCCCATTACCTCTGAGGGAGACAAAATTTAGGTTATTATTTTTCTACCTTCATTCTTGTATTTTCATTTAAAAATCCTGTTCTATTAACTGCAATGTTCAGAAACAAAAAACCATTTTGTAGATGGCCACTGAAAAATATTCTGAGCATGCAAAACTGCATGCATACATGTGCTTGCACATTTAGTGACAAGCAGATTTAAACCTTGACGTGAAAGTCTCATTGATATTGCAATACTGAAAGGTGAAGCTGCAGAACTGAGCTCGTGCAATGGGTTACAGATGTAGTTCATCTAAGATAACAAAAATATTTTGGACAGCAAAAGGAGAAATTGAGAGATGAAACACAAGACTTAATTTTTTAGGACTCTCCTGAGCACCCAGACTTTTAGCTACCCCCCTTCAAGCCAGACGGTTCAAGCTCAGCCATAACCTTGAGTGCATACCAGACATTACCATGTATTACAGTAGCCCATCTCAGCAGACCACAAGCATGCAATTCTAGGACTTGAAACAGCTACACACAGCCCATGGTAAAGGGCAGGCAAACAAGCTGGTAGCATCTCTCAAAAACCAGTCCATTTTCAAGACAGCTTTCATATCCCATGAATCAATCTCAGACTTGGGGACAGGCTCTCAGGCAAGCTACAGGCTCCTAAATGATGCAACCTGTGGCTCTTTCTGTGGGATGCAAGCATTTGGTGAAAGTTCACTTCTATAGGATGCTATGGGGAACGGGCCTTTGGAAAAGGTTTCTGAGCATGGGCAAGATGACTTCAAAAGCAAGGCATCTGGCTAATGTTGTTATGGTAACAACATTAGTCTTGAACATACCCTTATCAGGAAGAACGTCCTCATTAGCGGTAAACCTAATACCTTTCCCATCATGCACTGAGACATGGATTCAAAAGGCAAGAAGCAAGCAGGATAAAGAGAGAAGAGTATGAATTACAATCCAATTAGTGGTGTGACTTAAACAAATACAAGACAAATATTCTAGCTCTTAATAGACAAAATATCCTCTTAGATCTTATGCACCAACACAGGCTTTGGAGAGCAGGGCTGCCTGCCACTAGGGGATTATCTGGGTTAAAACAAGAACAGAATTTGTGCTGGCATAACTGCCAGCACTGATCTAACTTTGGAGAGCAAACATTTAACAGCACAGTGGTATAGAAGCCTGCTCAGTAAGAATATGAGGGCAATAGATACCTCACAAAATGGAAGATGCAACCATTGAGCAGTGAAGTAAGAGGCAAACAGCTAGCATTTTAAATAGTTTTGCATGCAGCCATTTCCTTCACAGGCTTGTGGGAAATTTTACTAATGTAAAGAGAAACATCAGTCAGGGTGTTCTGGTAAGCAGATGTCAGCTGTAAACACTAGTGCTGTCCTTTCTGTCCCTCCAATGCATGTGAAGATCCCCAAACCAATCTACCAACTGGGGTTCCTGAGAAGTGTATGCAAGCAATACCCTTTTCTAGCCCAAATCCCAGGAGCATGTTATCACACCTTTCTCAAAGATATTCCAAGATTGATCCCACAGATATTTGGTGGCACAGCTCAAGTTTTTTGTTCCCTAAACAGGGTCCACAACTCTCAAGCCTACTAATGTGGAAGATGCTGATTTGGACCAGCTCAGTGGCCTACCATGCCCAGCACCTGTCTCTTAAAGTGGCTCAGATGAGTCACAAAGAAATGTCATCAGTCAGCTATGAGATGTCATTGATGACTTGTAATGAGTATGTATTACATCCTAAAGCTAGAACTTCATTTTTTTCTAAGTTTCTTTAAAAAAAAAAAATAAATACACACACACACACACTTCTGTGGCAACCCTGTACATTTCTGCTGCTCTTAGATTATGTTCTATTACCTTTGTGTATCTGCTAAACACTCATGCCCAGTGAAGTTTTATAGTCAAATCATGCATTGCATGAAGCTGCTTCCTCATGTAAGCTTTGAATTTACTACTCTGCAACTTCAAAAAAGTATCTTCTTCCTCTAATTTGAAACCCTCCTGACCACAGCATGGAGTGTAGAACAGCAATGCTGCACGCATCCCTGTATCCTGGCTCATCACAACACAACAGGTTCCACATAAAAAACTAGCTTCAATTCACGGTCTGGATATATAATGGGAAACATTTGCCATGGAACAGCAAAGACTGAAAACACACTGTGCGCACAAGTCCCCCGTTAAAAACTGTTTTGTGTTGTTTAAAAAACTGTTTAATGGCGACAGCCAAGTTCCTGGAATCCCTTGAGGATGTAGCAGTCTTTGACCTGTCTGGCCACTGGATGTCATCGTTGCTCTGCTGGGACACAGCTATAGGACCATTCTCTCAAATGCAGGTACTGACTCTTCAGTTCACTGTTTGAATGCAGCGTGTTTCAACCTAAGCAAGAATGTATCGTGCTGCTAAAGGCAGGGATGATTCAGTCCCCCAAAACCACACTCAATTTTTCCCTTGAAAAACAAACCTTGTTTTGCTCAAGTATTCTCAGTAGCTTCTCCACTGGTTGGGGAACACCAATATGAAGTAGTCTCACTTGCACATGAGGGAAGTGTTGGCTAGGGAGTGCTTTTCCCTTGACTTCAGGGCTCAGTGTGGCAGTACAGTGACAGAGTTTGTACAGTCTGTGGGGTCACAAACTCTCACAGACTTGCAAAGATTAAAGGAAATAGGACCCCAAGCAAAAATTGGCAGGACAACACCCTCACGGAATTGTGTAACTTTTGCTGCTGAGATGTAGTAGCCCAATGCCAAGGCTTGTATTTAAACAGCCCTAAAACCTAAAAGATTGGTTTCAGTTTTGAGCTAATCCCTAATAGCACGTGTCCCCTTTTCCTGAACTTAGTGAGATCCATAGTCAGCCAGTGAAGGTCCCTGACTAGGGACCAAGTTATTCTGTACAACAATCTGGAGATGTTTATATGAAAGCAATCAAAGATAGAGACAATTAACTGTTCACCCCATTCCAAAGCAAGGAAATAGCACACTATCATGCCTTCCTAGAGCGCTACCAAAGAACTTGAGTGACCCATCCCAGAAGCTTATGAGTATGTTGTGGTGATCCGTAATCACGTAGCTCACACATATCCTGTACTGGCTGCAGACAAAACAGTGGTTTTGTTGCTCTCTAGGAGACGTTTCCCTTTACAGGCTTCATGTAGCTCCGTGACTCATCACATTGCTCTCTTAGTCAGGAGTACAGGGGCTCTAGCAGCTGGCCTGTGACACAGGCACTGACTGGTTCCCATGGTGGTGTCTTGCTGAAACGGACTTTCACACCACTGTTTAGTCCCAGTACAGTAACGTGCAATTTCACTTCAGTCACCCACCCACACTAATTCATGAAACATGACTGTTAAGTGAGGACTGCAGAAAAAAAGACCACCAACACCCCAGGCCTTACGTTTCACATATATCTGCTCTCTCAAAATTCAGTTGTTGAGTGGGAAATAACCCTCTTTCCCTCCTTCCCAGCCTCAAAAGCTCTGAACTGTCACATTTCCAGAAATGTTACTGCCAAAAGCACTCTACAAACTGGCAGTACAAGACAGAGCAATTACAAACAGAGTAGATAGCTCCATTCAACTCTGCCAACAACACAAAAGAGTCCTACCCTGAGCTGTCTGAGTCTGGACAAAGGTTTTGATCAGAGTGTCTGTGGTCTGAGTGTAGAGAGACAGAGCATATCGAAGTGACTGCAGGTCCGTACTCTTCTCCAAGAAGGTTTTCTTCAGACCATTCCCACCAGCATGGAAATATTGCTAAGAGTAAAAAGAAACAGGAAAAATACTGAGGAAGAATTGCAAACAGCAAACAATTCACGCACTGCTGTGTGTGTAGATGGGAAAGAACTGGAAAAATTAACAAAACAGCTTCTGTACTGGAAATCCAGCTCTTAAGACCAAGTGATACCAACTGCTCATCGCTTTCCCCTTCCAAAGGACTTAAATATAAATATGCTGGCTCCCAGCATGCCAGTCACCTGAGCCCATCCAGGTTTACACAAACATAGCACTACCACTCAGTTGTGCCTTTATTGCTGTAACAGCAGTGACAGACCCCTGCCATCTCCTGAACTGGGACAGGCACTATCCTCCCAATAGTATTTGGGGACGAAGCAAGGGAATGACAGAGACAGAAATGGCATCACTTACTTTGATTGTATCGAGTGCCAGATCCAAAACAGCACACTGCTTTGGAGTGAGACTCCTGGTTTCTTCTCTCACCATATGATCCTGCAAACAACCATTATATTTGACATGAGCATTCTGTCAGAGCCTGAACGAAAAGGAGTCCCCAGTATCATCACTTTCCCTGGATTCATGCTGTGGCTATGTGGCCACAGCATTAATTCAGATGTGTAAGGAATGCTTAATGGAGTCTCTCAGAGTAATTTATTAGAGCTTAACTTGAAAATAAACCCACTTTCTCTGTTTCTTGCAGGCACAGAAGAGAGAAATAAAGAAACGAGCTGGATGGAGATAAGCAGCAATTTAAAAATCACAGTTTGCCCCTCAGAAAACTCAAACAGGAGTCTGCCTGCTACCCCCATCACTCTAGAGCAGCCAGAATAAAACTCTCAAAACACCACCTAAATCAAGGAATTCTGAGAACCACACACTGGGCAAAGTTCTTATGTGTGGTTTGTAAATGTTTCTGTTTTAACTCTTCCATCTGCAAAGGTCACTGATTCATCATATCATTGGTGTAGAGGAAGAAAAACAAACAAGCAACATGTTCTAGAAAATACCTTTGCTAAAAGAAGTTGCTCCCATGAAGACCCAGCGTCTCCAATAGCAGAAAGCCAGGAATCTCTTGAGAAGGGATTCCATTTCCTGCAGTGGGAGCATGTACCTGTTACATTCTTGCCTGACTACAGGGATGTGTCATCCTTCGGTATTTCACTAAGCTCTTTCTCTGTGATGCTTAGTCTAGGTTTCAGAGGAAAATGGCACATTTTAGTAAGTCAAAGCTTTGCACAAACACAAATTACAACTGTTTGGACTGCTGGGGGGTCAGGCTGGCTGACTTCAGCCTGGATGCTGAAGCATTCATGAAAAAGATGCAGGCAAATCAGGGAAAGACTACTTATCCCTACTTTAGACGTCACGGCTACTATAAAAGACAGGAGACATGTCTACTAATTTGTCTTTAGTTAAGCATGCCTAGTGTGTGGCACCATTTGTGAATTTCACTCTGATAAACCTGCTGGCTATCCTGCAGCCTGGTGATTCTTCCTGTTGCTATTCCCATTTGTTATCCACCATGAACCATCTCCTGCCTGATGGACATACTGCAGTCTAGGTGCAGTACTAGGCATTTGCCACACTTCTCACAGATTCCTAGCTAGCACCTTTGCACAGTGCTGCATTAAACTGTACAGAAGATCCCTCTCAACTCAGCAGTACCTCAGAGAAGTTTGCACCATGCTTTCTTGAGTACTAGAGACATGCCTCAGCTTGGCTCGTTCCCCCCCACAGGATGCTCCTGGTCTGGAGACCTACATGCTCTGTAAGCTGCAACATATCTTCCATTGCGACAAGCTGTCCTTAGGGGAGCAATAGCTCTCTTCGCTCTTCTTTATGAGCTGGGAGTAATTCAATTGAAGATGATGTGGCTTCACACTTCAATACACAGTGGGTAAAACATTCTTTGCTCTGTCTGACAGTCAGATTAAGTGTACAATCAGCCAAAGCCCAAGGCCACATTCATGGGAGAGGCCCAATTTAGTAAGGGCATCTGTGCTCCCAAGGCAGAATGACTTTCATGTACCTTGAAAAGACTTTCCAGGTCTACCAGCCAGGTTCCCCACAATGCCACACAGACCAGGTGGTCAGCAATTTTCTCTAAATACCTGAAGAGGTCATTCAGCCCCATGCAGAGCAGTCAAGTCACCCCACTCTGCCCATGCTGTCAATGTAAAAATAACGGAGTGACTGGACTGGTAATGATTGCACCTACACGCAGAGGAGCCCACGACTGTCATTTCCCTGTATACCTGCCCTCTGCAGATCCCACACTGTTCCTATAAAGGACTGCAGAATGCTACCCTGCACTTCCCAGATTGCTAGCCAGGAGCAAGCCACAGATATTTACATCAAATAATTATGCAACTTCGAGCAGAAGAAGAAGAAAAAAAGAAAGAAAGGAAGAGAAAAAAGGGAAAAAAAAAATCTTCTGGTGTCTCAGAGTCATCCTTCTATTCTCCACAGGCACTCTCAGAAGAACCTCTGTGGTCAGAGTTTGACTGGTTACCCTGGGGGCAAGAGAGAGGAGGCTGCTGCCTCCTGGTCCAGCTGCTGGCTATTAAGCAAACTAAGCAGAAAGAGTTTGATAATAAATGAGAGGTAGGTATGTGGCACCAAGGTGCCAGGTTTACGGTTGGTTTTCTGAGCATTTTAAAATACACTGTGAAATTGATTTGTCATTAGGATGAGAGCCTGTGCTTGTCAGGTCTGCTAATCTCAGTTTTCAGCCAAGTTATCCAATTCACTAGGGCTCAGTTCCCCCCAAACTATTTAAGACAAATAAAGCTTAAAATCCATCCCATAACTTTCCCAGGCTTTTGTGGAACTGCAAAATGCACAGGAGAGCCATTTACTCATATCTTCCCTATTAGCCTGCAAAAATCATAAGGACAAAAAAAAAAAAAATAAAATTCCACGATGCTTACGCAAACAATTTACTCTCTTGTAACACCTTCACTCTTCTGGAAATTTTTGGACGCAGTGTTGGTTCACACAATCTGTCTGAACTAAATGTCTCCAAAATTCAGGTGGCTGAACGCTTTCACACTTGCATATGGCTCTCTTGCCACATATAAAATCCTGCGTACCTATGCTCCTGTACTCCTATTTGTGGATATCCAAATAAAGGCTCGAACACACACCAGGGCTTGCCTGAGCTGCATGATTACATGCATTTCTAAAAATGCAGTCCAGAGTTACCAAAGTTAAGCTTTACAGTAACTGAACTGAAGACAGGCTGCTGCTGAGGGATGGCTGCCACCTCACTGGTGTGAATGGAAACCAGCAAAGCTTCCAACTCCTTCAAGGTAAAAGGCACGCTGTATATACTAAGAAATTCCAATAATGAGAAAATATGGACAGTGACAGCTATTCACCTCGGGAACCGTAATTGGAGGTTTACGTTATGTCATGTCACCGTTAACTCCTACGTAACAGCCTCAAAATGCAGCTGGAAAAAAAAGTGTGTGCATCTAATGACACACCTGCATATCCAGATCACTTACTAGGATTGCTAATAAGCACTACCTTAAAAGAATTGTGTACTGTCTTTGCTTATAAACTTGCATAGGTAAAATGTGTCTGCTGGGCAAGGGTAATATATAGTCACATAAAGACAGCTGTAAGAAGTGCGCAAGACAAAAAAAAATTATGGGAAAAGACGAATGCATTTTGAAATTGCACTGATCACTCAGGTGATGCCCTTTGCTGTGGGAAGATTGCCCTGGTCACGCTCTGAGACAGAGTTCATGTTCAGCTCTGTCGTCCTTGCAGCACAGTTTGTGCACTGTGATGCTTCAGATTTATACCTTCTCTTGCACAATACCTGCTCTTTAGCACAAGTCAAACTGCAACATAGTGCAATTTGAATGTTGAAAGGTATCACCATTTTCATACCATTCCCATCGTGACCAGAGAATTAATGCTTGATTGGCTTATGATGAGGTGGCGTGCACTTAGTAACGTTCATGTCATGCGCTGTCATGTCATGCACTGTCAAAACACATCAACATAGCCATCATGCTAAATGCCAGCTTGCCTGTAAAGAGAGCCCACGCAGAAGGAATTTACAGACACAGGCTCTTTTCCATAAGCAACAGTTATTTTTGTAACAGTTCATATAATTCATCAATAGCTAGGCACAATCATCTTTCCAACCAGCATCTCATTATCAGAACCACATAAAGGACTCCCTTTTATACACAGGGATACAGAAGAACTGGCCAGATATTGAGAACTCTACTTTTTTCATTTTAAATTGATCACTTTATCTACAGAAGAGAGAAACTACTTCGATGATTAAACCCACAGTAGAATTTAACAGTTAAACACAATACTAACGTTAGCAGAATGCATTTAAAAGCATATTTAATGCATTTTAAAGCATTTCTCTACAATTGCATTCAGCAACAAACTACTGGACGCACAAGACACGGTAGATGTTACTACACTTCCACGCTGACATACATGGACATTAACAAAAGCCATGCAGAACAATACCTTCAACTTTGACAAGTGTCCCAGTTCCTTAGCAGCACTGAAAATCAACTGTGTGCCCTATGATTGCAAGAAGTTAGAAAAGAAAGGAAGGGAAAAAGATTATAAACAAGCTTTGCATGTTTTTCCTTTCAGGAAGTCAAGTCAGTTCACAGCTAGAATTTTACATAACCACCCCCAGGCCAGTCACAACAAATTGATTCCTTGCCAGTTTATTACCTAGTATAAAACCTGGCATTTCCGTGGATACCACATCAAGAGCTATTTCAGAGCACATTATTCTGCTAACTGGTTCACTGTTGTTACAGCAGCCACCCATTTAAAGAGGATGCGCCTTCAAATGGATTGCACAGGCTGGGGGTGAAGGCGGATCACACAGCTGACGGCAATCTTTCTGTAGAAGCAGAGCCCAATCAGCAGGGTGGGGGTAAGCATACATCAGATCAGAAACAAAACTGGATCCAAGCAGTTTTGGGGTGAGAGATTAGCAAACCAAGCCCAGTGAGTATGACATGTCAAAAGCTTGGCCAGTGGCTCTTCTTCCCCCACTGTGGCTTACTGATGCTGTATGACCAATAAAGAAACAAAAAAGGAAGATAAATCCCAGTGACGGGAAATCTTGCTTCAAGTCACTTACACTCCAGTTTAATGGATTTTTACATACTTTCTCTGCAGTGGTTACAACAAAGCTATTTTTCCTTTCCCACAGCACTTCTCTGTTGTGTAATACTCCTTTCACCTGGGGAGTTAAGTCCAAAATTTAATGAGAAAGCCAAATGCACCCAAGAAAATCCTCCAGTCTCTTCTCCCAGAGATGCTTTACAGGGTGTGCTGGAACTTATTTTCTTGCACTTCACTCCTTTTCATTCATCTAATCTTGCTCACTTCAGCCCTCTCAGACTAGTCAGATTTAGGCTTTAGGACCAAGACAAAACTACAGGTGACTCCTCTTCCCTCATTAAACCTCCCCTCCATTATCTCTCCCTCAGGAAAGGCTTCAGTGTGTCAGCAGCACTGCCCTCTCAAAGATGATCTTTGGCTCACCTTGCTTGTAATTGGCCATTAGGGGATAGTGTTAAAAGTACATGTAAATGTCACCAGGTATCACTTGAGAAGTGCCTGTGGGATGTCCTGGATGAATGCCTGAAATAAGCTTCCAGGGACAGGTATCAGTGGGTGGCACTTTCCAGTATGGTCTTTTTGCTCAGGAAATGCTGAGAAGAAGATGAAACTCATCTTATTTGGGGACTGCTGGCTCCATAAGGACCACATTTCCCCAGAGGTCTCCAGCAAATCCAGCTCTGCTTTCCACAGTGCTCCTTCCCTCTCCCTTTATTACCCTTCCTCACATCAACAGTTTCTCACCCTCCCATTTAACGACAACTGCCATGATCACTCCCCACCCCAACATCCCACAAACTGTAATGAAGCAAGGTGTAAACCCAGAATTCCTATATTGCCCTTTGCCCCTGCCTATGCTACTCAGTTTGTTTTCTTTGCTGCCTTCTTCAGTATTTAAGTCAGTGCTCTGTGGAGCAGGAACTACCCCATACTTGCAGTTTGCAGAGAAGACTCTGGGAATTGGGTTCTACTGCAAAGATCATTGCTGAAATAATTATTTGTTTTCTAGGGTTAAAGTTAACATCAGCCCCACAGATGGGCTCTGCAAAAAAAGTGTATTCATACCTATTGCTAGAGGTATCAGGTACCCTTTTACAGGAGGAAAGCAGGCAAACAGTTTACAGCTGTAACACTGGAAAAACTGAGACCCACTCTAGAGACATTGGACACACTCTGCCCATCACAACAACAGTCCAGAAGTGAATTTTTAGATGAGATACTTTTTCTTTAGTTTTGCCTGCTTCAGGAATTTCTTCAAGCTGAAAGAGTCTGACCCGAAATCACAGATAACCTCTTGATTTGCTCTCCCTGTAAACGTCACCTAACCCTCACTGCTCTTCAGTTTTTTATGCTTGTTGAATACAAGTCAATACAGAATGAACATTATTGACTTCGTAGCTAACAGAAGCTCTCGATAATTAATTAAATTCAGAACTCTTGGGATGGGGGGCAGGGGGAAGTGCAGGCAAGGAGAATGCAATCATAAAAGAGAGCTTCTGAAATGAGATTGGGAGCTTTACTTGCTGCCAGTACCCAATGGGTAGTGTTGAAGAGTACAACTGTCTAAACTGAAAGAGTACAAAGTTCTTAGTATTTCCAGCCAGTGAGGTTGAACATGACTGCACACCAGGAGCAACACAGAGATTTCACTGTGGGCCACACCAAATAATGCACCAGGGGACACAGCTTCAGCCAGTGCTCGCGTACTCAACAGATGTGCCTGCTGTTCTGTACGATTGGTCAGAAAATCTGTTTGAGTTATGGGTCTTAGAACTTAAGGTTGTCATGCCTGTTGACCAAGCAGAAAAAAAATTAACATTTTTATAACCTGAATTTTGAAAAGCTAAGTGAGTGGTCTCAAAACACACTAACATTCAAGTTTCTTGATCCAATGTTTCCAGCCATCATTAGACACTTTTTTTTAATGCACATTTTAACAACATCAACCAGCCTAGGCACATAGTGTCCCTGCCACAGGCTTCTAAGGAGGGCTGGCAACACTGAGCAATACACAGTGACTTGGGATGCTTCAAGGAACAAAGCTGCTCAGATAACTACTCCTCAGTTCTTGCTTGCTAAGAAATTCTTCATCAATCAGTGCCAATCTTTGTCAATGTGTCAATTACATTTGAGTTTGTCTTCAACGCTGGTAATGTCCAATGAAAATCTGGACAGCTTCTTCCTCTGTCAAATGGCATTCTTGTAAGCAAGATGCTAAACCTCCTGGAAAAAGTTATTTCTTCATGAAAACGTATCGCAAAGCTCTACAGGAAGCACTTACTCCAATGCACCTCTAGGGAATGAAAACAACTAAACTTAAATATCATGTAGTTTTGAGAAAAGCTGCTGACAATGGAATTCATTAAAACATCGAGGACAGAATATGAGCAAAAATTAAGTCCTTATTACAAACTGTTTCTGGCTAGCTCTGCGGCAAATGTAGCTGGAATGGGGACAGACCTTAGCGCTGGTTTTCCTGGTTCTTCCCATGAAGTTAATTTTACCTTCCTAAACTTTCAGGGAAACATAAAAGGTACCAGTAGTCCACAACCCAAAGATTTTAATTTTTTTTAATGGTCTGACTGTTTTTCTCTCCTCAGTGAAAGCGTTTAGAGAAGGATCATTAGCTGACTCACGTCTAATTGCTAGAAGCCAACAGAACTGCACTGGTTTATATTCTAAGATGCTCAGACTCTTGCAGCTTAACTGTCCTATTGCTCAGTTGACAAAAGTTAGGAAACAAAAGCCTAAAAAATAAGTCTTTTTAATTCCAGTCCTATTTTTGGAAAACACATTATTACTCAGTCTTATTTTTCTGAGACGTACCAATGCAAGGAAATTCCATCTGGTTTTGTACATTCCTTTCCCAGATTTTTTAAATTCCTACGTTCAACAACAATGAGATCTGATCATTTATTAGCAGCATTTAAGTTCATTTAAAAAAAACTATCAGCAGGCAATGATCGCTACCACCTATTAAAAATTAAGACTATTTTTTAGCTGTTGTGCTGTATTAAACACGGAGAAAACAGGCTACGTGGGTATGAAAAAGGAAAAATAATTACCTGTTGTTACAGAGATGTGGGCACATGTACAGTTCACAGACCATCATTTCATCCAAGGCTAAGAAACCTTTTTCTCCTCATCACTGAGGCAGCCTTGGACTTTTCTGCTCCTAGCTAGCACAAGGGAGAGGATTCATTTACACTAGTTGAGAAAGGTTTCAGAAAAACTGTTAAAGCCACACCGTCCTCCATCACAGAACAGCTCTGGAGTGGTGCTCCTTGCAAACAAGCCTGAAGAACAGCCAGTTTGGAAGTCACACGTAAGTTCTGTCTACAGCTTAAAGAAAATTTTGTTCTTATTCTGGACCATGTTCTCATTTAGTGAAGAGAAGTCTGACAAGTAGAAAAAAAGTGCAGCAGGAGCAAGCACAAATGAAGACTCACATGAATGGCTGCAGCGTACTGTGTGAAACAAATAAAGGAGAGGCTCCAGTGGAATCATCTGTGTATAAACTAAGCAACTCTTCACTGACCTAACTAGTCACTGAAGATGTGCTAGAGTTTCGTCCTAAGCAGCGAGGGCAAAATAAATGTGTAACTAATCTGTTAATACCCCCAAGAGTTGTGCACTGAACCCCAAAACAAGGATTCCCAGAGAGTTGTGTTTGCATATCCACTCATCCAAGACAGAGAGTGTTTAATTAAATGTTGATCTTTACTTAAAACTAGTGAGGTGTGAACTGCTCAGTGAGTTACTGGAGATCCCATTGCTACTAATCTCACAACCCACAGGCAGTCTATGCTCAGAGAGGTAGAAGCCACTCATCTGAAAGTCATTAAGGCACCCACAGCTCAGGTCATCAGAGTGGGAGGACGTAAAACTGCTCGGTCCACATTACATCCTTTATGGGTAGTAGCTGACTGCTTTCTCACCTAAGCTTCCCCCTACACAACATCTTTCAGAAGCAGCAGAGAATGGAAGAGCAGAGCTCGTATTTTCTTCCCTGTGTAATACAGGCTGAACTAATTTAAGTGGAATAGATCAGTCTGGAGAGTAACAGGCATTAAAGCACTGTGCAGCAAAAGGCTCACACAAGCAACAAGTGATACCCACTGCAGTGTGATGGGAACCTTCTACCCCAGTATGCTTTCCATGACCGATATCAAACCCACTTTTACATCTCTAGCAATTTTAAAGAAAGGACAGAAAATATTCCATTAAAGGGATTCTCTTCTACCATGAGTATCCCCTACTTCTTAAGGACTGTAGAGGAGTTTTAGGAGGTAAATCACCACTCAGTGGTCCTTCACAAATGGGGAGGCAGCACTAGGGCTTTCTGTTGCTGAGGGCTGGGAGGAAAGTGAGTTACAGTGCGTAGGGCTATTTCTGAGTCTGATATGATTTCAAAATAAAAAAAAAATTAAAAAAAGAGAGCAAAATTAGATAAGAGGTGCGTGGCGCAGAAGTAGAATAGCAAAGAGAAAGTACTGCTTCTGCCCACATTGCCAGCTCAGAGTTTTGCATTGCCTTGCGCTGCCAGCCTTCACTACCAGGGAAGATGAAAATCTGGTGGTGACAGAATAAATCACTATATCCCAGGGGACAGTGGAAGCAGCTCTTTGCCCATGTAGCCCATCTAGCCTCACCACAGGTTCCCTGTTCAAGGACTGCAGACATGGCCATTTGAATCATCGCATTGTTCACAACTGCCTTTCTGAAACAACTCTTTTCCAGTTTGAACTAGTTCAGCCCCCTCACTATGATACAATTGATTAGACAGCTAAAAATCCAGCTATGAGCATTTTGCATTATCTCAGACAACTGAGGATGCGCTTCATTACACAAAAAGAGCTTCTCAATTTGAAACTGAAGTGATGGCAACAAGAAACTCTGTGTAAAAATACCCCCGAAATGGCTTATAGCAACATCCCGCAGGTTGGAAGAATTGGTTGATAACAGTTATTGCCTTCTTCATGATACAAGCACTGAATCACTCTAGTACTCTGCCTTTACAATTCAAAACTAGCAAGTATAAAGCTCAAACAGCTCCTCCCTGATTCTCCCCAAGGCCCTTGATCTCACTTCTTCCATTCTGAAGGGGTCATGTTAATGCTGTTCTCACATGACAACTTTAGCACCTGTCCCCAAAGACTCCTTTTTACAGCAATTCATCTGAGAGAAAGAAATTTCATCCTCTTACATTTAGATTTCTTTTTTCTCCTTTATATATTAAAAAGGCAAGCAGAAATGATTACTTGAAATCTGAGCTCAGAGCATGCAGTCTTTAACAAGTTATGCCTCACGCTAATTTTATGCTTAGTAGGTATGACAGCACACTGCTTCTCAGCAGTTTTGTTTGAAGTTGTCATCATCAAGGCCAGAGACAAAAGCCTTCCCTCTCAGAGAAAGAAACACCTCATGCAAGGTGCAGGTTTACATCACTGCAACCCAAGAAGTCCACTCAAAATACGCAGGCAACTGCTGAACAGATAAGACCACTATAATTCTACCCACTACTAGGAAAAAAAATAAATCAGCATAAATTAGCCACAGACTGCAAATTTATTCAACAGAGATGAAAAGAAGTTCTGCATTATCTCCAAATAATGAGGTTATAGCCCAAACTTCACACTGCCTCCAACCAAGTGCCATCCCCCAGAGCAGCTGGGCAAGCACGACTAACGTTTGATCAGCTTCTATGGTTTCTCAAAGTTGGGGAAGAGTTAATCTTCCATTGTTAAAAACATCACTACATTCATAAGAGACATTCATCCCAGCATGCCCTCACAGCTGAACAATTATATAAAAGACTGCCTTTGAAGGCAAGCTATCTGGACATGCTTCCAACTCCTCAACATCTGAGACACTAAAATCATGCCAGTCCATACTAATGTTAAAGCCTTCTTTAAGGGGGTAAAACAGGGGGTGGTGTCATTAAAAAGCAAACCCAAAAAACATCTACACATGCAGACACCTGACTCATAGATGGCAATAACTAGGTAAAAGAGTTTACGGGCGTTGATCTAATGCCAAGAAGACAACATTAACTGCCCAACAATCCTACATACACAGCTCTCTTTAAAGGACTGCAAATCCCCAATCAATGTGATTTGATATACTTGATGGCAACTCCTCCTGGATCGTGGATTTTGGATTTGTTTGGTTTTTTTTTTCTAGTGTGCTCTGTACCTTCCAAACCTACTATAAACAGAGCCGCTTGCTTTCTTTACTGCGTTACAGACATGTTTTTCCATCCTTAAGCAGGCTACACGCAGGCAAATTTACCTGGACAGATGACTCATTAGGTCAAGGAGATGAGTTACACAGGCAATGGCAACACTTTCTGCTATGAGTCAGGAAGGAGAAAATGCTTTACCGTATGGTCTGCAAGAGGAGGCAGCACAATCAGCTTCTCCATGGTATTCATTACCACCCTCCAGAGCTCTTTCAATACCCGTTTCAACACTGTCTTTTCACACACAGTCGCAAACAGTGTCAGGCTGTAGGGATAAAACAAGAACTGAGTACACTCAAAGAATGCAGTTTGCAAGGAAAAAGGAGATGAGTGTGGGAGAATCAGTGCCCCACCCAAAGCAGTTTGTCATAATGATTGCTTTAAGGGTAAAAACCTTCCCTTTCGATAAAGTACAGCCTGTCTTCACCCTTGGTGTTCTAGCACTAAAGACATTTGGCCAAAGTGGAGTATTGACATTTCTGTTTATTGACCTGGGGATTACAGAAGGTATCACTAAGTTATGGTGGTTGGGAATAGTCCCAGTAAGAGCAGGTACCATTGAGCTGGTTACCTTTAAGAAGACACTTCCTAATGTGTCAGGTTTACACAGTGTATACTTTCCAGACTGTTATGCAGAAGTTCCTGCACGGCTTCTATAGCTGTTAAAGTCTCTCCGTCCTCCACCTCTACAATCACCTTAAAGCATTTCTTGGAATTCCCTGTATTTTGTTGCAATTGCATTCACTGCCAATCTGCTAGTTTATCTGCTTTTACATTAAGAAGTTCTGGTTTATCTCCCTAGCTATTCCTCCTTTATTATTGTACAAGCTATCAAAAAGTCCAAGAAATGTTAAGATTCTTCTTCAAAATAATTGTTGGACTTTGGCATTTATGATCACACTGGGAGAGCTACAAAACAGGAACTCTGCAACCAGTAGCAATGCACAGGTGACAGCTGACTCTCCTACACTGTGTAGCATCTCTCAGATTTCCCTTCTTTGCATAGCTGGTTAGACAGTAAATGAACACAACTGAACAGGGACAAGACTGATGGTGGGTAGGACACAGGAAGCATGGAAAATTACTCTCCTCCTGTAAAGGAGGAAAGAAAATAATCCAGGATGGGATTATCATAATCAAAATGCCTTGCTCCACGGCCAGGCAAAATGTCTGTAGCAGACCAAATTCCCAGTGATACAAAGGAAGATGGCTTCTCAGCATGCGTGAAGGCATGCATGGAAAATGCTCAAATGAGAAGGCTTGTACATGTTACAATTTGTAGAGTCACTAACTACATGGTGACCCAACAGAAATATGGGGCTATCAATACAAAGAGCAACAAAATAAACTGTATTTTAAACTTGTAAAGCTTCACATCTCTCGCGGCATTTAATATGAATATTGCTGGTCATCCCTTTCAAAATAAACATCAGCAAGAAGTTTAATTTCTGCACTAATTAAAAACTATTTCTCTTTGTAGTTCAAGGCTTAGCTGCTGAGAATTATGTGCAGTTAGCCACAAAAAGTCCCTGTACAGCTGAATCATGCTGCATGGTGTTAATAGCAACAATTAAAGCAACGGATCAGGCTTGTGTACATCACATAGTTCAGAAACTTATTTTCTAGCCAGAACAGTACCATGTATGACTAGAACACACTTGCTTAACATGACTGCAATACTGAATAGTATATGCATCAAGTATGTAAGTATTGTTTGCAATACAATTGCTAATTGGCTACAGTACAATTTGTATAGGAAAAACCCCATAGCTAGTAAATTTAGAATTTCAGTCTTTCCTACTACCTGATCAGCAGTGTGTTTTGCTGATTGTTATAATTGCCCAAAGGGGAAAGAACTGAGAGTGCGCTCTGGCACTGAATTAAGGCTGAAGAGCTGATCCATGGCTTGACAGAGAGACAGATATCAGAAGAAAAGCCATTAATTCTTCCCGAAAATTCGGAGGCTGGACATCTCAAGAACAATCCAAACATGGAGATATTTTTCCTTCCCTCATCCTGTTCTCAATCCTACAAGCTGCGTGTGTAACATATATTTGAACACTCCCTTACTTTCCATCCAGGAAATCCATCAATGGCCTCAGGACGTTATCTGCGTCTTGTGCAACTGTGTTTCTGGCATTAGCAGCAACATTTCCTGTCCCTTTCACTTGACAGAGGATATCAGACATTTGCTTGACACACTCATCAATCCGACTCTGAAAGCTGAACAGATAGGAGAGAGGCAAAACCAAGATTATCAGCGGCAGAAATGTCAGCTCTAGTACATACGGTAAAATATTGCAAGTCCATAAACCATGCACTCAATCACATACTCTTCTTCATTCTCAAGATTTGCTGCTCTGTTCCTTATTGTGTTTGTTACTGAGAGACACGCTATCCAGCTCCTTATGCCCATCATCCACAGACAACCTACCACCTCTGAACATGAGACAAATCACATCTGAGGGGAGTTTGTTCATTCAGCTTGCAGAAGGAAGCGATCCTTTCCCGATTTCAAGAAACAGTTACTCTTAGCTCAAAGCACCCTTCTGTATCTTTGCATTCCACACAGGGTGTTACACCACAGACATTGGTATATTCGTATGGAGCAATGGCACAATGCATGCACAACTCTGAGCACCCAGGAGTCCATTGGCAGTAATGCGGTTATGACCCATCATAGGCTGTCTTCAAAATAATAGAGACAGCCTGAAGGGAGGCACCAGCTGAAACCAGCCCACTGCTGTATAGTCCATGCTATATCGAAGTGTCTAAGATGGGATGTGGGGCTTAGCTGTGCAACAAGCAGCATCACTGTATGGAAGTGACATGCAAGCCACTGAAGCACAATTACTTTTCCATCTCTTACTGCTAAGAAGTTCAAAATGAAGTAATGTGATGGTTAAAAATGATGAATAGATCAACAGAGCTGTCAACGTATCAATTCAGCGAGTAAAGGAAAATGCTTTGACATTTAAAAGAAGAGTTACTAACAACAGGCATTAGAAGTGACATTTAGTTATCCACTAACAACACAGAAGTTTGAAACCAGGAAGAGAAGTCAGTGCTAGGAGCCAGGGTAAAGATTTAAGAGCAGGTACACAGGTTTGGAAGTCAGTTTTGTATCTGCATAAGTGGCCTGAACTTCTGTTGTGTGAGCCACCCTGGACATCTGTGGGTTGGGTGCTAGCACACAACCCCTCTGGCCTGTGGCTCTCCCCTTCCTTCTCCACCCGGTCACCTCTTTCCTCTCCTGCACTGCGACCTCCAGTCTCATGGTCCCTTTTGCTCAATTCTAGCCTGCCTCTTGCTGGAGCAATTCCCGACAGCAATTCCAGAGCTGTCCTTCCATGCAGCCTCCACTTCCACTTCCCCCCTTTCTAGCAGAGAGTGGCCTGCAGCACTCAGCTGTGGCTACAATGACAGCTTAACCAGAGACATAAGCCACATCAGATAAAATAGCACCAAGAACTCCCTGTACTGCTGACAATTCCTGTTCTGTTACAGGCTAATCCCACCCCACAGTCCTCCCAAATACTGCACCAATTGCAAGACCCTGCTTCAAGATGCTGCACACGCCCAGCCAGGGGATGAAAGACAACAGAATCTCTTAAGAGATAAAAATTAATACGAGGCAAAATTCTCACAGATTATGAAAAATGATAAATCAGTTACTGTGGCAACAGGTTCACCTGAAAGTGAGGCTTGTGTAGATGTACAGCTTAGCAGGAGCCCTTGGCAGCAGCAAGTTAAAAGACAATCTCATCTATGCTGTCAGACAGGGCCTTCTGCTCCCTAATTCCCACAGGAATTCCCTCCTTCACTCCTACAGCCTCCAAGAACAAAACAGCAGCTAGCCCTGCGTGAAGTGCAAACTTTTCAAGGCTCCTTTTCCTTATGATATCCTTTAAAGCAGAAATGGTTTCTGTGTCCAGACATAATCCTCTCTCAGCACAAAGGTGTTGGGGCTCTCCAGGTGTATGCTGCTTTCCCAGCAGGCGTAATTATCTCACATAGATGAAGAGAAGTTAAGATCTGCACTGTCAGGTGTGCACAGTGTTGTAGGAGCAACTGTTTAAAGACTCTGCAGAGAACATTGTCAATACCTGTCTTACCTCCCACATTTACATCCTTCAGAACATCTTGCTTGTACCACAGCTTGTAAACCACAGCTCTGCTTTTCATTCCCTACTACTGTTAAAGGAATGAGCAAAGCATCTGAGCTGTCTGACTGGCTAAATCTCTTGCTGGCACATCCCTCTCAAACACTCCCTGGTATATATGCTGATAGTGAATAATCTTTTTAAATCATATTTGCAAATGTCAAGATTGTACCCTAATTGTCTCGTAGCAGTGACACCATGGAGACAGGTTTCAGATATCAAAACAACAACCCCCCCCTAATTATGATTTCTCACTCATCCTCCATATCATTATGAGCCTTATCAATTCAATTCAGTTATGGTTTGAATCTGTCCATTCCTTGCTACAGCATCCATTAGTGGCAATGGGAACTCTTCACTTACCTCCTCACTCAGATCTGTGTGCTGAAATCCGAACAGTCACTGACAAATCCCACTGCGATTTTTTGGTCTAAGTACTGCAAATCTTTACACCGTAGAGGGCCAAGTTGGTGCAATTTGCTTTATTCCCCTCGCCCATGTTTCAGCTACACTACAGTTCATGCCTGCATTAATCTTGTTATAAAGCACAACATAAAATGAATGGGGTTTACCATGAGAAACATTTGTTTTTGAAGATCATTTGGGAGCCCTTTATTTCTAGATTTTGCTTAATTGACATCTTTTATGGTTCACTACAGTATTATTATCAAATTGAGCACATTTTTATCCTCAGGTATATGGTAACATGATTTGCAATAAAACTTAATTGCCGTCAACTACTCTGGCAACACTTTAAAGAGCTCCTCCCCTTGAAACATTAGAAAACGCCATTCACTGCAACATTAGAACAAGTCAATCTCAAATTCTAACCCTGTTTCCTTCTTATTCCAATATTCATTTAACAATCAGAAATCAGTCAGCTGTTTCACACATTTAGAGCAGAACATTTAAACAAGAATGTTGCTTCATAAATGCTAAGCTGGAAACTGCTTTCTGAGCAATAAAGGAGCAGGCAATGCTGCTACTGACAAGTACTATGTAACAAAAAAAAATAATCACTATGTAATTCAAATACATTTCACAGTTGAGAGATCTCCATGTTACATTTCTAAAGAGAACAATACAGAAAAGTAAGACTTGTAAACATTTCACACTTCTTTAGATGTGTCTCAGTATTTGAAAGACCATGAATTTATGACAAAAAGAAAAATATAATCAGTTGACAAGAGTTCTTCTGTCTTCTTAACCTGACTGAATGAGATTACACAGAAGAAAGGAATGCTTCAAGGACAAGCACCTTGTTATACTCACCTGTTACCAAACACCGCACTCAGCTCATCCAAAACATTGTTCAGCTTCACCTGCAGCTCTTTGAGATGGTCACTTGCTTCTGCATCCAGCTGTGGATGAAAGAAGAGCACTTAGCTTGAACTTAGAGGGCAGTCTGCTGTCCTTCACAGTGGTCTTCCTCACTGCTGAGGCTACTCTTAGTAAGCAGGTGACCTATTACCACTGGACTCTCTGAGCTAGAATGCTCTCCTCCACTGCCTGCTGCTGTCACAGGAGCTGTGAAATCATCAACAGGTATTTGCCTAAACAGCAGCAAGTCATTTCCCCAGGCTCCAGTGGCCTTCAGTATCCTTCCTCATACTTACAAAGTTGAGGAAGAAAGTGGATGTTAACCTCCTGTGGCCAACAGAATAAGCAAGCTGAGAAATCATCAAGCACTGTGCATTACCTTGCGCTCACAGGTCATTTCACCCCTCCAAGTCTAGAAGGAGATCAGGCTTTTCAGACTAAACGTTATTTACTTGTGCATTTCTCCATGCATGGTCTTGAAAGATGCTATTTCACCTTCCATCCTTCTGTCAACTATTCAAACTGAAGATTGACCCAGCCACTGCTCTCAGAAGACTGGACCCCGGCTGTTTTGAAAATCTGGCCACAATATCATGTCAGGAACTGTTGTGCACTCATCACTTTTGGAAACCATCATCTTAGCTATGGGTACTAAGCACCAGTAGCTCTGCTCTCACGGGGAGCCAGACAGCTTTTTGTACATAACTTTCAGAAAAGGCTTCACAAAACAAACAAGAAAGTGCCCGGAGCACTACATGGATGCTGCTGACACCCTGGCACATCCTGTAAGAAAGTGCTTGCTCCATTATTACCAGTCCAAAGCTGCCTATTTTTACATTCAGCAGTGCCCTGTATTTCAGCTGTAGACATCCCTCCAGCCTCAAAAGAGCCACTTCCGAGAAACCTACCTGTATGTATACATAACAACACATGTTGAATGCTTTGAAATTACTGAAAAAGTAATTTATAAATCAGATTTTGCCTTTGTATGCAAGCAGGCAAGCTGCCTATAAAACAAAAACCTTCAAGAAATGTCTGCATTTGGCATTCCGTGCTTCAGCCCTTACCTCTAAGGCAGAGCATCTATTTACAAATGTAATGAGCCAGATGCCAATACAGTGGTTAAAAATCAGTTCGGAATTTTACGGTATACCCACTCATGGAGCTATACAGGATTTGAACATGACAGGAGTTCCCACTTACATGAAGCCCTCCTCATATTCTTCAGCATCTGTCAGAGAAAGCCATGTGCCTTAGGGGATTTGGAATCTGATCCATTCATTTTCCTGTCGTAAGCTGGCATGGAAAACTGACTCTATTAGGCATCTGAATGTGTGCTAATGAGACTCCTGGATCAGAGTTTTCAAAATAATTAAAAAAAACAAACAAACAACAAAAACCAAGCAAGTGATGATTACTTAAGCCTTATAACTTCAGGCATTGCTAACTCTGACTATTTTTCCTTTATTAAAGGGAATTTGTATTCCCATTACCTTTATAATTCCCTTGCTCTGTGAAGGCAGAAGGAAGCTAACATCAGGCCAGTTGGCAGTCATTCTAGCTAAGCTTGCACACAACAACACAAAACAGCATCTGTTGGTAGTGGTTCGTCTTGCCCCTGCATTAATTCTTCCCTTCTCCTACTGTGTAAAGGAGCAAAAAGTCACAAGCTGTCTGGTTTGCTATTTACTATTAATGGCACTGAACTGTCCTCTGATTTTGGCCATTTCTGGCAGGTTTGAGGCAGGACCAGTTCATGATTCATCGAATCGTTTCAAGTAACTGCTTTTCCAGTGGAATAACAGAGAGGGACTTGGCACAAGACACTATTCTTCACTATTTATTTTACTTCTTTATAAGCTACCAGATGCATGGTCTAGAGGATGTTTGAGGTCAGTATCAACACCTTATTGCCCTGGTTCATGAATCATGCAATGAATTACTTGATTTACTGTGAGGTGAGATGGAGAGCCCACCAAGTGCCTCTAAGCTTCTCCTTGCTATTATACTTGTTGACTGCAAACTGATCTTGTGGGAGCAGAGGAAAGGCTGACTGCTAGCCCTGTACTGCAGGAAGAGAGGGCTAGAACAATGCTTTGCCAGGGGTATGAGCTCTAGTATCTGTGGCGAGGAACTCTCTCTCCTCCAAAACATCAACTCACAGCTCTCTGGGTGCAACTGGCAAGACCACCGCCCAGAGTTAACTTTGAGGTGCCCAGCCTCACCCTCAGAATGCCAAACCCTGGTGGTAAGCATTCTGATTCAGTATCCACCAAGACCTCTATCACCCTAGAAAGGCTGTTGTCTTCTGAGCAACCGCTACTATTGAACAAGGATTCCACATAGTACATTACTGACCATTAATGCTTAGGCATTGGCATGCTTTGGCTTGAAAGCAAATTTTGCGGAATAACCTGAGTGTGATTTAAGTCCACTAGGAAGGTGCTGGTAGGTGTGTACCACTGTTTACGTATATGAATTACATGTCAGTTACAGAGTCCCTGTAGCATGTAGTATAACAGCAAACTATTCTTTGCCCATATACTGGTAACAGTGCTCAAATGAAATAGCATACATTTTGCTGTTGCTGCTCAGCTAATGAATTCTAAGCGTATCAGCTACCGTTAATAGCAGGAAATGCTGCTTGGACTGCATGATAAATCTGGCTGTTAAGAGTAAAGAAGAAAGCAGTGTCAGGCAGTTGGGTCACTGCCATATGCAGGCTTATGATCTCCATTCTGTGGGTGTATCGGAGATGATTCAGAGGAAGAAAGCTAATGAAAAGTTCTCTGTGCAAAACATGGGCCCATACCCACAGCAAGGTGGCTTCTGATCTTTGAGAAAGTGCTCCGATTCCAGTGGAAATAATGGCTGGCACAGGCATAGCTCTGTGGTTGAGATTAAATATGCAGTACAGAAAACTGAAGTGCATGCAAAGAGGGAAGAGGGAACCCTGTATATTTACATTTCAAGGAACAAAGCAGGGACCTGTTAATTTCCTGCAAAGATTTGGGACTTGGCACTTCAGGGAATGCAGGACTTGAAGTCTCATCCAGGCACATTCAGAGCTGGAACCTCAAGTTCTCTGCTAATCTGAATGGCAGCATTTACAGCCCAGTGCTATGAACTTCAGTTTAGGTTGATAACAGAACCCATATGAGTCTAAGAATTTACTGTGATAGGCTTCCACATTTTCCAAGAGATGTCATTAGTTCTTCTTTGGTTTCTACAAACACTGGTGAAGCACAAGTGACCAGAATTGGGAGGCTCCTCTGCAGCTGAAGAAACACAGCTCTTGCCTTCCAGAAGGCTGAAAATGTTAAACAACTTACATCTTAAAGCCAGAGAACCTGTGAAATCATCAGGTCTGATCTGACATAGCAGAAGCTAGAAAATTTTGCTCTGCTATCCTATTTTAGCTTCAGGAAAGTTACAAAGTTCATCTGGCTCTAGCCTGAAGCTGCTGATTTTTATTCTGGCTCCCTCCACTAGCCCTGGCAGCTCCCTTCTGCAGAGGTGACTGTGAGGCAGGGAGCTCAGCAGACCCAACCTCCCTTTAGGGACTCACTTGCACTGAATTTTCATGCATCTCCCCACTTTGCTATAGGATTCAAGAGAAGGAACCTGGAGCACTGAATCCAAACAACAGCTGCCAGCTTCTCAAATACCAGGGTGGCCTTAACTATGGCCATGCGGGATGCTAAAGAGGAACAATCAGCAGATAGCACAAATCCTTTGAGAACATTCCTATCAAGTCTTGCTGTTTCTAAGCTGTCCTGCAATTTATTATTCAGGTGGCTAACTTAGGATTTAAAATGCGGGCTAACACTGGCTAAGCATTAAGAGGAGAGTTTCCTGAAGCATTAGTTGTATGGATTAGCTTGAAACCAAAGGCATGAAAATTGTATGATGACAATCTGCTGCTACTCAGCAGCTAATTTTTTGGGTTCTCTAGGCAGTGCTTGTCTCTGATACCTCACATGCGTGACTTTGAGGAAAAAAGAAGGTGCAGAAATGTTTTAAACTAGGCTTCTGCAGCAAATCCAGGCTCCAGCAGTGGGCAATGCAGTACAGGACCTTTTGACTTCAGTGCCATGAGTTCCTAACTCATGAAAAGCAAAATAACAGACTGCAGAAAGTGATCTCTCTCAAGTGAAATGAGAAATGCTTATTCTGGTGTCAGGGACAACACACAGAGCAGGCTGAAGTCCGCAGGAAAATGGCAGAAGTGGGTTAGAAACTGCAGGTCACATTAGACTTTATTAGATAATGTATGAATAATTAAATAAATGGGGCCAAGTTCAGCCAAACACTAGCAATGATTCTATACAACCCACTTTAGCAGAAAGCTAAATAAAATCTTCATTCTGTGGGTGTATTGGAGATGATTCAGAGGAATCAAAGGTTTCAAAAGGTATTAGTGTACTCAATTTCCGTCCAGGACTCACCCCCTGACTCCACTGTTCATTATGCTTTTAATGCTACCTGCTACTCCATAAATGCTGCCTTTCCAAAACATGCTTCAGGAACATCTGAGAATGCTACTGAGCCACCGTGAAGCTGTTTTGATCCCAAGAGATCAACACAGTTCAGAAGGGAAGTAGAAGTATTAATTATAAATCCTAAAAATCATTTAAGATACTTCTTTCTGTGCGTATTTATGTATGTGTCTGTATAAATATATAGGCCTTGAGATCTCAAGCACAGACCCAAGAGAATCCCTCCACACAGAACTCTCTAAAGCTCTGCTGCTCTCATTGTTTCTGACTAGTAATGTTCACAGACCACATGATGCCAACACATTAAACCCAGAGATGCTGGGCAATTTTTGACCTGCTTTGTGCCTTCTGAATACTACAGCTGGAGTAAGAGAACTTGGGCAAAGGTACAATTCCTCATTTGGGGGGGGCAGGGAGAGGAAAGTAAAGGAAGGCGCTTTATCAAGGAGCCCAATCTCAAGAAATAGTACTGAGCAAGCACTTCTGTCCCACGCTATGCCATTAAACCTCACGGTGACTATGGGTAAGCCCTGTCCCTTGATCTCCCTTGCTGCAAAAGGCAGTAAGTGATACGGATTTCTGTAGCAGTGTGTTTTGGACCCATTCACATAGAGCACTAAGTAGCAGCAGTATTTCAAAGCTTTTCAGAGTTGTGCAGTGCCCCAGCTACAGCTGTAGGTAGAGATGGTTCTGCGAATGAGAAGCAGCTGAAGCCACAAACACATGTTAACTTAAACCAGTCCCCAAGGTCTGGCTTCACACGTGGTACACCTAATATACCTGCCACAGCAACAACGGAATATTTGGTACCTAGTTCTCTACACCTCTGAGAACACAAAAAAGGTGAACAGTTCAAGACAACCAAGACATACCACTATGCTCCTTTCTCACTCCCCCAAGGAAGTAAGAAGTTCCTTTTTGGGTAGAGCAGTCAGGACAATGCTTTGTGTGAGCTACTGTGTGATGTATAGATGAATGTAAATCAAACCTGCCACAGAAAGTAAGAACTGCCCTTCCTGAAGGAGAGGATAAAACCCATAGATGCATTTCCAGCAGCATGTCTGTCTACATGTTCTATATTTAAAGCTGTTGTCTCACCAGTTGTTAGTCACTAGTCAGGTTCAGTCTGCATCACAAAAAGGACTACTCAAACTAGGACAAGCCCTCGTTTACTCTAGCAATACAGACGATCTAGCATGTTTCAAGTCAAGAAGCAAAGTACTACACAGTCACCCAGGGGGAAATCCTGTGGGTAGCAATAATGCAGGCACCTAACACAACATGATTTATTTCTGGTGATCAGTGGCAGCCTAATGAAGTGGACAAAGCACATTCGAAAGAAAAAAAAAAAAAATCAGTTCCAAACCCCATCTTTCTAGCACATTTGCCACATTTCTTCCTGTCTGGGTTCCTCTCCCCGTTTTTCCTTTTGATTCCACAGTAAAGGAGAAATAGTGGATTCACTACTTCTGTTCTACCTTACCTAAACCTCCTGAGAAAGGTTTTGAAGGGCAGAATGCAGAGAAAAAGATCTAGACTAGGACAAGCACCCAACAGTCTTAATAAATTATTTCTGCCACTGTTTAACACATTATCAGGTGATATTTTCAATTTGAAATATAGGGAAACTCTAATCAATGGCCACCATTATATAACATAGTAGCAAATTTACTCCTTAAGGGAAGTACACATAGATTAAAACCTTTTAAACCACTTCACAAACATTTCATTGCAAGTTTATTTATTCTTGAATAATGAGCATATAGCTACCACTGCTATTACAGCTGAGGGCATACAATGCTAGTTCTTGATGTAAGGCTCAGAAATTAGGATTGTTGAGATCACATGGAAAAGAATGACAGTATTTTTCCTTGCCTCATGGGGTGAATCTGCTTGTTGAGATTTTTGCCACTTCATAGAATTCTGCCACTAAGCACAAGAAATATCTGAAACAGCAATGCAGGCAAGAAGTGAGCTGCCCATCAGCAAAGCTGACTTTCCTCTTAGCGTACAGGTCATAGCACAGGCTCTACCACAACACAACCACAGAAAATGCACTTAGGTTTTGAAAATATTTTTTTCCTAACATCAGCATCAGCAGCCTTTTCTTCATCTTCCTGAATCTTGAAAAGCAATGGGGAAAAAAGAGACAGAGAGAGAGAGAAAAAAAAAAAAAAGGATATACAGATTATATGAGAACAGAAACAGCAATCTGGGGGAGGAAAACCTTATTTGTATAAAAATGGTCATCTCAGAACAAATGGACACTTCTGAGTATCCAACAATGCATGAGCACAGAACTCTTATTTGCATGTTTGCAATATATTAGACATTGGACATTTAGTGCCAAAGGTACTGTCTCACATTTATATGTCATGTAAAATGATTGGATGTCAACAGTTCTCAGAACTATCTGTCTGTCTTCAGACTTGTGAAACCACCAGCCATGCCCACATCTAGCCCACATGAGCACAGTATGTAACCTTTCCTTTCCTTCTCCATGCTGCTCTGTGCTTTAAAACATTCACTCCTGCATCTTATGACAAATTTAGCTGAAAAGTCTTCAGGCATGGCTATCCCTTCACAGTTATTATAGTCCCAGGTGTCACAGGGCTCTCCTTATGACTGCAGTCTTCCAGAATCAGTATGATGCAAATAACCTAGTAACAGTGCAGTAGGAGTGAGTAATAAACTCAGTCTCTTAGTGCTCTTACCTCTTTACCACCCATGGCTTCAAACATCTTCTCTAGCTGCACTCTCAGTTGTTGGATGTTATTCATCAGGATGCAGGGCTGAAGGGACAAAAGCAGGTGCCTGTCACCGCTCAGGATGCCAATACATTTTCGTCAGTGGTACAATCTGTGCCTCAATACCCCTCCCCAAGTAACAACACAACTAAAAGTCAAGTTGGAGGTATGGCATGCATACATTTCAGTACCCAAATGTAAGAAAGTCATTTTTTTCTCCAGCATGAACTGGGATGACCAGTTCCAGAAAGCCCATATCAGGAGACCTCTGCTGTTGTATATGTTCCTCCTTGGTTTTATCACAAACAGAGAACAAGCTGAAAAGGAATTGGTGTAAGGACAAGGTCCAACTCTCTGCAGCTCCTGCCATGTCCTGCAAGAATCCATGGTGCGTCACATTCAGTCTCGCCGTAATGTACTATCGTGAATGGTGTACGTCCCAGATCAGAAGGGGAACTGCTAGCCAGAGCTGCATTCAGAGATGCACCTGGGTCCTGCCAGGCCAAGGCTGAGAGCAACAGTCAAGGGCAGCCTGAGCAACAGATTCTTCCCTCTGCAGTTACATCTCCAGTACTGCTGTGGGAGACAGCAAAACCAGCATGGAACAGAACCAGGGTTCAAAAATGTAAGGCCTTGCTTTATTTAATACACAGAATTTTACTGAATTCAGGATTAAACAGCAAAATAATCAGATGGAGACAACAGTAAACCGAGAGTGTTGTGAAGTACCAGACCTACAGAGCAATCTGTGCCCATTTTTTGGTTTGTTTTTTTTGTGTTTGTTTTTTTTTTTTTTTCTCTAAGCACCTCTAAACCACCAGCCAGACAGGCAGAGTGGAAGTTAACTTCCAGGGGACCTGACAGCCTCCAAGCCCTGCAGATCATCTCCAGGACTTAGTTTTATTTCATGTCCAAGCCACAATTCAACCTGCAAAGGCATATGAATGGTGATGTGAAAACACTGAAAACATTTACGTCATCAACACAGTCAGGTGCAATGCAAGAAAGCTGGTTTCATCAGGACAATTATGCTATTCCTCAGGGCAGTGGAGAAGTTCAGCACAACTCACCAATTTCTCCTTGGAACAGTAGGACTGGAAACTGTTGGAAAGGATGTCAGCATACTGCATCAGTACTTTCCCAATAGTCTGCAAAGACAAGTTGTGAGCACTGTTACTTGCCCTCTATCACTGCAGAAAAGTCCAGGAAATAAAATGAAAAAATATGATAATATTTTGTGTCCCACTAAGGGAAGATAAACAACTTGATGTTGAGGGAGAGTATTACCTTAGCAAACCTCCTGTTATAATGAGCAACAATAACAGGGTCTGGGCACTCCAGCTTCTTAATGATCTCAAAGCTCTGATTGAGCTGGGTGAAGACATCCACCACTGAGCAAGAGAACAGGGCATGCTCGGATGTTTGCTGGAACTAAAACAGAAGTACAAAAAGCCATTGTCGAATGGAAAGATCTGAAACACAACCATCTGATGGACTGTCTCCATCATCTGCTGTACTGGGGACAGGATAACTTCACCAAAAAAACCTGCACTTTCCTTAGAATTAGCCAAAAACTCTCCAAAAGGCCCAGAAGAGCTAAACAGCCAATTCTTTTGGGTTATAAATTTACCGTCTTTCACGAAATATGACATGACAAGTATCAAGAAAACGTAGCATAATGCTGAGACCCTTAATGGAATACACAGCTTGCCTGTCAGTTATTGCGGAAAGAAGGAGAGAATGAAAAGCTTTTTTTAGATTTTCTTAAAATTCAGATAGTAAAGAGAACACTTACATTAGCATTACAGACTACAGCGTCAACAGTTACTGAGCAAATGAGAAGGCTCTTGCTCTCCATTGGGAATACCCAGCAAATTAAGAGTAAGATGACTCTGTCAGTGGATTAAGGTCACATTGTCACTGCACGATAAGTACATGCAGAGTGCCTTATATTTCAATTACCCCTCCCAGAGAGAGATGAGACAGCACCAAGCCACTGGCTGACAGATTAACAGCAGCAGAACAGGACAGACATAAATGAATGATATGCACCTTGCTATTAAACAGCTCTCTGTGACCTGTAGAGAAAAGTCCTAAAATAAATGAGTTTCCCAGTAGTTTTTCAAGCAAAATGGGCTTCATCCTTCATTTATATAGCAGCAGAATTTACAGTGTTGTTTGGTTCTGGGCAGTGAAGGATGTGGCACCACATCTTCCACTCAGAGTGACCTACATACCCCATCTTTCTTATCTCTCTCCAGAGCACCGTGCAGGAATTCTAAGGAAACATCTTCATTTTCATCCAGCCACTGCATCACAAACTGCTCAAACCACCTGCAGGAGGGGCAGGAAAGACAGCAAGTTACAGCAAGAAACAGAGCACCCCAACCAGACTCAGATAGTGCTGCTGTTTCGGCAGGCCTTGTGAAGGCTTGCCACCGTTAGATGTCTGAATTGTTACCTGTGTGTGCAGCCAAACTTCCCCAAAATACTCCTACCTGTACACAAGCTACCAGTGAGCAGGGTCGGTATCGTTACTTGGGCTGGACCAGCAGAACACAGACTAGCCCATCCTCTGCAGACCATTTGTCCTGAGCTGGTTTTGTCCTTCTCCCCTGCCTTTCCTCTTCCCTGGCACTTTCCCCTTTTCCCCCCCTTTAAGTACCACCTTCCCCATTCGCCCATGTGTCAGATAGCACAAGGGAGACCACCAAACCCACAATCTCTGCACATCCAGAGAGACAGCACACTATCCTGCTGCCCATTTGGGTGCACCATCTTTCACATCAGAGGTGCAAATGAGTATGAAGGGAGGAAAAGAAGCACCTGTTCTCCAGGGCCCTTCAGCCACTTTATCTGCAGATACAGACATACTTCTGGAGGGCCAGGAGGGAGAATCAAGGCTACAAGTTTTCTCCACTTCAATCCTACTCTCCCTTTCCCCAAGCCTTCTCTAGAAAACCCTCCTGTTTCTAAGGGCTGATTTCACTGTGAAGATGACTGAGTAAGATTAACTTCTGGTGATAGCACAGCATATCTGCTTGGGCTTGCAGGAAGCTGGCCAGCCCCGTAAGCAGCTCCTCATTGTTTTCTTTTAAAGAAGTACAAACTTAGTTCATGTTAAGTGGTGGACCAACAGCCTTGGAGCATAGTCAAGTCCCCAAAACAGGCAGGTCTTAGAAGCAGGATAGGAAAGTTTGTCTCTGTTCCTTCTCCCCACTTAGAAGGATAAGCTAAATAGTAGAGAAGAATCCAAGAAGATGCTGGAAGAGCCACTGCTGTACTTGGCACGGTCTTATATGAGATGGTGTCTGGAGCTCCCTCCTGCACTGAACAAAAGGCTTCTACACAACCCCACCTTGGCCAAACAGGCAAGGTGAGAAGCAATTTCAGTGATGGGACCTCACAGCTGGTCATCCCTCTGTTTGCTGCTCTGTGGGACACAATAACACAGTACAAAAGAGGGGGGGGGGGGGGCTATGTCTGTGTTTAAGCAACAGCATAGTGGTTACAGTTTTATTTTAAATGTCTGTCTAGAATTTGTGGAAGTGCCAACATACAGCAGCTGAAGCAAATCTTAATTTCAAATATTACTGAACAGTATTCAAAAATTAGGGGAAAGAAGTGCCCATGTGTGATTTCAGTCCATACAAAAGATTATTGTATGAGCTTCACAGAGTACAGCCTCCTCTGAACAGGCAGCTGTGTTCATAGAGATTGTGCTAATTATGGGCTGAGTTTGCAAAGAACATGAAAGCATGTGCCAGACAAGAGAGGGAGATCAAGAGCAAATTCACAGACAGCATACTAGATAGCCTTAAATACTCTCTACACTTTGAAATATAAAGTGCATCAATGCTAATATTGGAAATTGTAACTGACACAGTGTTAAATGCCAACAGAAACCTGTCTGTGCAGCCCTATTTAATATAGACAGTAACAGCGGAACATTGTCACAGGCATATGGACTTCCTGTATTCTGGAAAAAATCCTTCTGAATGGCACTTTAGGCTCCTAAAAGCCAGCATATTTTGGGGTCTGCTGCAAGGTTCATTTTGTTTTAAACTACAACAGCGTATTTTAACACAAGACCTCAATCCTTAGAACAGAACTCAGGCAGTTTACAAGGAAGCAACTACACATCTTCCACCTGTTTCACAGTTCCTAGGCTGCAAGGTGCTGACTGCTTCACATGTCATACGTCCGTGTACAGGGAGGACTACTTGTTTGTGCCAGAAGCCATAATTTTCACTAGGAGAAGTAGAGCAACTTCTTGATTATCACTCATCCTTACTTACTGCATCACACAGATAAGAAAAGGCCATTAACTGTTGAGAACAGTCATTGCCCATTTTTATAGCTACCATATGTTGACATACAAAATGAAGTGTATAGGTATTTTTTACTGTCTTACCAAATTGTCTAATCAAAGGTGGTAAGGAGAAAGGTACTGCTGTATGGCTGCTGGTGGTGTGTTTGCTCCCACTCCTATTAAACAAAGCATTATCTCCAGAAAGAGGTTTAATATGACTGTTTACATGCAAAGTTAATCACTTAGGTCAGGTCAGGAAATTCTGTGACTACATTTGCAAAGACAGCCTCAACGCTGTCTTTTATTGGCTGCCAGGAAAACACAACAGACATAAATCATCTATAAAACACTGCCAGTCCCTAGGCACATTCAGGACCAAAATGCACTTTTAGCTGTAACACAAACCTGCAGTTATCTTAGGCCAAATACCCCTTTGACTATCAGGTCTTGCACTGCTGAGCAAGTGAGGGGGGACTCTGAGGACTACAAAGGCAATATATCTAAAACAATATTCAAAACTATTTAGCATAGAAGCTAATAAAAATAATCTGATTTCATGCAGAAATAGCTTCAAAATGTTAATATATGGCAAATACCTTCTTCCTTGCCTGCTTCAGTTATTGATCTAGAAGGAAACATCACGATGACTCATGCACCAGCACACAAGGCAGAAGCTTACAGTGCTGCTTCAGAGATACTCTGTGCTTGCAGGGGTCAGCACAGCCTGACTCGAGATGGCACAGCCAACCTCTCCAAACAAGGTTTGCACAGAATACGCCTCAGTCCTGCCTGCTGGGAAACCGCTGTGCTTTGTGCCTAAATGGAGGTTTAGCGTTTACCTCTGTTGGTTGCACAACGGTAATGTAACACAAAAGGCTGCAATTTCAGCTTGGCCATGATCCTGGCTCCTGCGGTCTCACAACTTTACAGGTGAATTAACCTTGTTCATTTGCTGTGTTGATGCATGTGGATACCCAGTGACCATCCTGTGGGCCTTGGCAAGCACAGAGGCATTAAGACAGGCAGGGTTTCAAAGAGTAAAAGAGCAAGTACTGTGTTCGATGAAGTGAGCGAGAAGAATAAGACAGGATTTCAAAGGCAGAAATGCCTTCCCCCACCAGAGAGGAGGTAGTCTCTAGTACAGTTACAATACTAGCTGCATTCTAATGTCAATATTAAAATAAAACATAGAACACTTATTTACACATCTTAAAAGCTACCGTTCTGTGGAAACTGACACTTTGCAGCTTTTAGCTGGCAGCTAGAAGTGAAGAGAGGAAGGTTTGAAGATCCACTCCCAGCTAGACTGCTACTTCAGCTTCAGAACTGCTGCTGACTTTCAGAAAACAAGGGGAGTATAAAAACTTCAGTTTCAATACTTTGGAGCCTTCACTTTATCCAATCATATCCCAAGGCTATCAGAAACATGGTTTCTTACAGTTTCAACATGAAAAGTGAGTTTATGGATAGCCTTGTCTGTTGGGTATACGGACAACTCAGCTGTTCTCTGGACAGCAGCAATTTCATTACATCTGATTTACTGATACGCAAACCTGACACATGGACTCGAAGCTTCAAGACTAAAAATACTTGTGGTGAAGCAAATCAAAGGACAAGAGCACATTGCTCTAATTGATAACAAGGGGATATTTTGTGACAGGTGAAGGTTGTGGTTGAAATAAACATCACCTGTGTCTGACAGTGTGGTTATTGTATTAAAGTACAAGAGTGAAGTAACAAAGCCAGTGGCTGCAAATGTACAGGAGCACTGAAGCTCTACCGCAAAGGCCAGCAGAGCAGAACAGTCTGCAAAGGACAGCAGAATTAAACTGTGCATCATTATCCTGATTACACGGGAGAAAAAGAGAGATTAAGAGTATCTGATGGCTTGCCTGAGACTGCACTGACTCAGAGGCACAGCAAAGAGAACGGGGCTTCTGAGACTGTCACTCCAGCACCCTGTCCAATGAGTTAATGCCTCTCACCGACCTGACTTGTTAAGCAAGGCCCATAGCCCAAGCGGAACAATTGCATCAGCTGCCTCAAGTCTTATTAACATGCAGCTAGCACCAGGCCTGAGGGACTGTGTGCACCACAGGGTGGGAAAAGAATTCGGAATGCCGAACTGGAAACAGTCCAAGCAAGATGTTATTTTCAAGAGGGGCTATGCACACTGCTGCATTTGGACAGCAGTGAACAGTATATACATGAACAGCTAGGTAAGGCTCTTAAGACGCTCTGTTGAGGATGCCTGGGGGCTGGCCTGGGGCCACTGGAAGCATCACTAGTCAACAACACCACTGAAGAAGAGCAAAAAAACCAACCAACCAAACAAACAAACAAAAAAAAAGACCAACCAAAAAAACCCACCAAAACACAAAAGCTGCTATCAGCCCAGCATGTGAAAGCAGCAGCACTGCCTGCAAGGCAATGCAACACAAGGTCTATATGAAACATAACTATTTAAGTCTGGGCATTGCATGTACAAACATAGTCCAGCTGGAGCGAGGTGAGTAAACTTCACTTACAGGGAAAGCTGGGAACAAACAGGAGCCAGCACAAGGCTGGGAAGTGACATGAGAAAAGCATTTTACTCCTGTAAAATAGGAACTACTTGTTCTCCATGCTCAGGCTGCTAGGACAGGATATAACAAGGCCAAACCAAAGTTAGAAAGATTTGGAGGGGGAAAAAGGGGAGTGTGTTAAACCCCCAAAACTGAATGGAGAGGTAGCAGTGGAGCACAGGTAAAAAAGCTGCTTGAAGGAGATGTACAGCAATCATCTTCACTGAAAGCTCTGAAAACCAGTTATACACTGCTCAGAAATAACACGCGTACTTTTGCCTTAGGCCAGGCATGGGACTCCAGTTAACTGTTCTCTCCAGGTTGCTCAGACAACTTTTTGGGCTCACAAACCTTCTTCAGGTCTGAAATCTACTGCTACTCTTTTAAAAAGGTTGAACAGAAGTTGTGAACAATTGCTTAGCTTTTAGGAGCGACAGCTTATCTAATGTTTTCAATTAAACCACCTAGACTTACTAAAAAACATTATCTTTACTTAAAAATCCTATTGTGTGTATACATATGACATTCATACACACACATATAGACATACATACAGTATATACAGATAAAGCTGTATCTATTAACACAAGACTGTAAACATACATCCAGAAGTCTGTTGTTCAAGAACCGACCAAAGCCCCCACTGCAGGCACAAAATGGCTTAAAGACTGTCCATGCCATTGCTAAAGGGTTTTGAGATCCTAGGAGATACTGTACAATAAGGGATTGAATTGTGTCAGGGACAGCGTCACAGAAGACCAGAGGGGTCAAACATGCATGTAAACACAGAAAATCAGGGGTGAAGAAATGGTGTATCATGAAGGCAGTCACAGGAGAACCAAATGACTACTCTCAAGGTAACACAAGGAGACAGATAGTGGGGATTTACTACAGGAAACGCAGCACACTCACGCTGGATATTCAGGCACTTTTCCCTTGAAGGCAGGCAGATCGTGAACATATTCATTGTACAGCCACTTCACTTTGAAGTGTAAATTCATATAGTCTGCACTTTTACACAGTCTGTGTTTCTCATGCTCTGTAAAGAAGGAAAAAAAAGCAGTTAGGTCTGAATTTACCACTATCACTACATCAGGAACAGGTGAGTCTTACAAAGCATGTCCATAGTATGTAATTGTTTTGAGGATGAAGCACCTATAAAGCCACAAAATCTTCACAACACAGGATTTTGGCAGCAGGCAGGGGTTCTTGGTGGTTATTATTGGAGCTATGGAATTTATTTCTGTAGCTTCAATTAATACTTCCATTTGTTAAAGACTTTCTGTTGTCAAAGCACTAAAAATAGAGCAATCTCTTATGGCCTTTCCATTTAATACATGACAGTCCAGATCTGATCTTTGCAGGGGGAAATAAATTATCAAGGAGAGTGAATCTGTTCATTCTCTGGTGTAAACAAAGGCAATACCAACATGTTAGGCTACATCCCCTAAGAGACAAGAGTAGAAAGCATCAAGTTCTTTAGAGTTTGACAGTGTGAGTCACAAGCAAGTTCAAATGAGCTATACAGAAGCAATTTATTACACTTCTCTTCCAGAACTGTGTTATTTGTATTGCCTTCCTGAGCACAGTTCACTGAAGCAACCCATGGATATCTCTACCTGCTGCTGAGCCTCTTACTCCTGCCAGGTTTTGTTATGTTTTTGTTCCCAGGCTATGTCAGGACAATGCAGTTACTCCCTGTATAACACACATACCCCCACAACACAACCCTTCCCACACACCTATGCTGCCAAAGTTATGCATACTCATACCTACGTTCCTGCAAAGATCATCTCCCTACACCACTGCTCCCCTTTCTCTCGCACAAGAAACGTATGCTCCATTGTCTTTGCTTTCAAGGCCCTTCACAGCCTAAGTCCACACTACTGTCTTTCATCAGTTGACTCCCACCTCTGGGTCGCCCACAACTCCTGCTTTTAACCTACTTAAGTTCTCCCAAAACCATCTCAACACTTTCTTCCAAGCCACACCTTGTGCTTACACAGGCAGCTCTTTCTGCTGCACTGCTTTTCTTCAAAATCCTCCTTGAAAAGAATAAAATTCCTTTTTCATGATGCTGACTAAGCAGCTGGCTTTAGCTTCCACTGCGATCCTGAATTATCAGGTGACTAATTCTGCACCACTGTTCCCTAGTGTTGCCCGTACACACCCATCTCTTTCTTCTGCCAAGCCTCAACAGCATGAATACCCTTTGTGCCAGGCTTCCTTGTGCATTCAAGCACCATAGCAAGCTGCTAGTCCATGACTACAATGTCTAAAACATACATTATTTTAACTTAAGACTCAGGGCTTTTTTTTTCCCCAAAATGTGACTTCAGACTCGCCTTCCTACCTTTTGTGTGGTTATCTCATTACTGATGTAACTTTCCAAAGGCATCACTGCTAACATGTAGACAGGATCCAACTATGTTGGAAAGTGGAAGTATTTCTCTTAACTCTGAATGGTTTTAGTCTAGGATTTCAGTACAGGTATCCAGTAGCTGGGTAGAAATATGCGTACACAAGCAATAACTGCTACAGGTATTAATCATCAGAAGATAGGTGTTAATGATGTAAAAAGGCCCCAGCTTTCTAATCAGTTACCTGATAGACAAGCTTATCTTACAATATCACAACCTATTTTCATGTAAATGTGAATTCTTGCAACTATTCCAAAACATTAAGATATTTCCACATCTCTCTCGAAGCTTGATGCAAAAGAAGAAAGGCCAGGTAAGTTATGAATTATCCCACTGAAAACACAAAAACCAAGGAACTTTTCATGCATAATTATTCCATAAGCCTTGTCAACTCCCAAGCAGTGGAACAGTGACTTATTTGCAGACCTCTGTAAGGATGTAATACAGATTTCCTTCTAATTCACGTGTAGCAGGTCAACAGAGGTACAATCTCTAAAGAAAAAAAATTAAAGAAACCCAACCTTTGTTTCAAAGAAATTAGAATGCCCAGTATCTGAGAGGCATAGTACTCAGGGGTGATGGTTCAATGGACAAATTACTCTACATATGCTACTTCACATGTACTATGATCCATTACTCTCCACACTGAATTTGCTTGTACTGAAGCCAAGCAAAGTTCATTCCTGTTTGCAGACCAATAAATCTAGTACCTTTCTTGAGCACTAAGGAAGTACAAGTATAGTCAGTGTCTGAACTGCTGACCTCCCTTGAGAACAACTGCAGAAGAAAGTGCAAAGCTCTCTCTGCAGATCTAAAATGGGAAACAAACACAGTAATAGTGGCGCCTGCTTAGCTCCCTGTGAGAGTGAGGAAATCAATGGACAATTATAACTTCATTAACTCTGACACGCACTGTCACCCAGGTGCTGTTCCTGCATGGGGAAAGTGCTGTTCCTGCAGAGGGAAGGTTTGACTCGGAGGTAGAAAGGACTCAAATCAGATTTATATCCTCAAAATTAAGTAGTGCACTAAAAGCAAGTAATTCAAGCCTTTTCCTGTTTTTTAGGGCATTTGAAACACTACTAAGTTGCAGAAGAGGAAGATGCACAGCAGCCACAGAAGCATAAGCCCAGGGACTGCTACTAGGACTACCTAGCCATCTAAGCAGTAAAGAAGCTGGACACCAAGGGGATAAAACTACAGGAAAGTAAAAAAGAGGAAGAGAGGTCTTACCACCATAAAAGAGAACTTTACGTATGCGAAAGAAAGGTGGGGCTTGTGACAGAGAAAAGACAGAGAAAAGTGAACTATAACAGCTCAAACATGCTGGAGGACAAAAAAAAGCCAACAAAGCCCCAAAACCCCCTCATCTCCAGCAGCCCACCTGCCTTCCCCACCTTCAATGGACCCCGCACAGTTTGGATCAGCTGCTTTCTTTCTAAATGGAAATGTTTAAGAGCACTTTAAGGTGGCATGGAAACACATCAGCCAGAGGTATACTTTGAAAACCCATTTTAGAAAAAGTAAAGTGAACAGGAGCCATCAGTCATATCATGTTTTTGTTCTGCTTTATAACTTGCTGGCTTTTAAGAGCTTAGCAGCAACAAGAGTGGAAGAGTGCACAGATATTTCGCAGCAACTGCTGAGTTTTATCCTGAAAAGACCACAGACTTCTGTAGGTCTCTCACATTTCCTCAGCAGTTTTCATCTGCAGTCTCCTCCAGAGAAGAGCTTTTAGGGTCACCAAGGCCATATTATTAAGGCATTAATAGGGAACTGCTTCCTAGCAGCACACTTTCTAGTGCCATGTCCAGTTCTGTTTTTCAGGCAGAGACCACAACTTACATCACATCCTTAATTTGTGGATTTTCCTCTTGATTATCAGCCTGCCTTCTATAGATTAATTTCTGGCAAGTAATGCTGAATTTTCTGTCCTGGCAGCTGTGTCTCCTTAGGGGAGACAAAGGCATAAGACAGGTCTGCAGTGCACTTGCCTTCCAGCAGTCAAACACACTGCTGCTGTGGCTATTGCTACCAGTTGCTGAACACATTTTAAATAGAAAATAGGTGTTTCACTTTTATGACTTGAACATTTTACACTTTAGCAAGCTAACTCTTCAGAAAGTGCCCAAAAGACACATGCTGAAGCATCCGCAGGCTAGCAAGACTGCTGGTTCTGAAGCCCCTAACCACTGTGTTCCGGGTGTAAATTAGGATTTATACATTGCCCTGCACAGGCTGCATGGTTCACATGGGGGTGAGCTCCAGCTGGGAGAGGCCTGGCTAGCTTCTACCCACCGGGAAAAAGGAAAACAACTCACACAGCCAGGCACTGCTCTCCAGCTCAGAGAAGCCTGAGCCTCCCAACCGTCTTCAACACTGCATACTGGAGAGCAATGTAGGAGCATCAGGCTGGAAGCCAGGAGGGGCCAGTTTCACACAACCAGGCCCACACTCTCTACACCGAAGTCACTGCATGGCCTTTAGGCTACAAAAAAATGTACTGCCACTGCCGGAGATCCTCAAGCGTCACCCCAGCCAGGAGGGAAGGAATAGAGTCACACATGAACTGGAGCTCCAACCTCAGCAGTTATTCCTTATCAGACTTTATCTATACCTTAATGCCTGGGACCCAGCAAAGGGGCTATCGCCCAGAACTGCTCAGCATATCAGGGACCATCAAAAAAACAAGTGGAGTGACTAGTCAGAACAGGAGTCTCCTTACAGCACATATCCTCCATTTCTACAGCAGCAGCATAGTCTTCCAAGTCGTCTTTGCAGATCTGCTCATCACTGGCATAAATCTACAGGACACTAAAGCTAGTATTAGCAACTACATCCAAAGTGCTAAAACTATGGGTAACAGAAGAAAGTCTTCATCTACTCACAACTATAAACTCCACCAAGACGCATCGACTTACCACTTGGTGAGGTGAATGAGCTCATGTTATCTAGAACTTAGGAAGAGAACATAAAGGAAAACACCATAAAGAAAATTAGAAGCAAGTGTTATACTCTGGGTTCACGTGCACGTATCTCCACAAAACAGATCAGCTTTTGCTACAGAGAGCTCCTGATGCATACAGATCTTGGAGCACACAAGAAATGTACCCAGGGGTTACTCCACAAACTGGCAAAGTCAGGAATACAAAATGCCTGGTGTAGTTAAACTGGCAGAGAAATTAGCAACTCAAGCTGAAAAATGCCAGAGCCAAGAGCTGAGGACCTCAAATCTAATCATCATCCTTCACATCACTTAATCTGTTTCTTTTATCCTTCCTTTCTCCCTCATTTTAAAGAAAATAATGCAGCAAGTTAATCCAATCTTACATATTTAAAATACAAGTAGTAAGGCCTGTAATTAAATTATTGTAGAGCTTGTTCTAAAGGTTATCTTCAGAAGTTTCTGGAGAGCAAAGCAGTGAGGAATCACACTTGCCTCAAATAGAATTCTGCCCCCTGAGGATTTCTTGAATATATATTTGGAAAAGACACACACCAACACAGACTCAATCTTTGTTCAATCCTCCTGCAGGACTTGCACAGCCAGAGTACAAATACATGTACTATGCAGTTTTTCAGCTCTTGTTCAAAACACAAACTGTTCCCTGTCCATCAGCTGCCTTTGTGTCAACTTTTCTCACCAAGAAATAATTTCAAGAGGGATACTCCTTCAGCAAGTATTTGCTATGCACTGTTGAACTCACAGGTAGAAACATTATGCTAGTCCTTGTCTTAAGAAGCTCTCAGTTGACCAGCAGGATATCAGGGAAAGCTAAAATAAGCCCAGATTCACCAGGGAGGACAGAGTCAAAGGGGACATGGTATGAGATGTGAACAGCAAAAACCTGGGAGGCAGAGTTAACCTGGGAACTGGCAATCAAATAGAGCCATTTAAAAGAAAAAAAAAAAAAAATCAGTCAAAGTCACATCTCCTTTGACAGTCAAATTCACACACATAATCAGTAACCTTTTTGCAGCTGCATTTTGGATGCAACAGGGAAAGGGAATCTTAGGAAAGTCAGCAACTAGATTTGGAGAGACCCAGTTCTCATGGCAGCTGATAAAGGAGGAAGATAGGGCACTTTTAACAGTATCAGAAGAGCAAACTGCATAATAAATGCCTTAAGGACAAAATGGAAAGAGAAGCCAAAATGGTTTGCAGAAGCAAAGAGTTTCTAGGGAAAGTGAACATGAAATTATCACAGTTGCCTTAGTCCTTAATGCATGAGCAAGTAGTGACAGTCACTATGAGACTCGTCAGCATCGTAGGTCTTAGTCCTTCTTCCCAGTGTCTAGTCTTACATCAACATAACTTCACAAGACAAAGGCACTGTGGGTGACAAGCATATATAAAAAGTTCTTAACACAGAAGTGAGAAAATTTCATTCAGGCCTGCAGCCTACTGAATTCAAGCCTAGAGCTGGCAAAGGGTGTCCCCCCACAGCACGGTCTCCTATCCTTGTGGCACTGACAGAGACTAAAAAACAGACAGAGTTCATCTTCTTCACTTACAGAGCAACCCCACAGACTGTTCCCAAAGAACAAAATCCAGGAAACTCGTTACTGGCAGCAGGTTTTTTTCTAGCAGTCTGAAGGAAGAGTCTAATATGTTGTCACTCCTCCAACTGAGCTTAGATCAAGCTGGGGACAAAAGGATTTAGCCTAATTTTGCAAATCACCAAAAGCAGTAACTTGACTTGCGTTTGGAATATGAATACAGCTAGCATGCTGTAGGCAGCACTGGCACTCCTGATTTATCACATAATCATGAAGCCTGATGTTGCAAAACATTGGGAAAACAACTGCTACTGCAGCTGCAGAGCTGGTGGGAGCTGGATGCTCTCTGAACCTTGGTAAGATGATGATTACATTGTGCAAATGAATTTATAGGACTAAAACCAAGTTTAGAATTAACTATAAGAAGAGTAATGCAAGCAGCAGAACTCCTTCCCAGGCATTTGCTGGGCTCTGCATGCCTGACTCATTATCAGAAACAGTAAAATTTCTCTTTTACTAGAAGTCTGGTGGAATTATGCAAAGATTAATTCAAAATGAAGATGTCTGCTGCAGGACTTGTTCTAACAGCATGTTTCTGCCAAAGGCTTAGACCATTTACGCTGTATCATCCAGGGAACTACAGCCATGGCACAACCCAGAGTCCACCTACTTCTCCAGCTCTTTCTACCATTGTGCATTGCAGAAAGAATCTGCTGCTGATCTAAGCCATTGTATCCTCAGGCCAAAGCAAACTTCTGAATTTAAACCAGCTGGGATGACAATAAATGGTTTGCAACACAGCCTGACAGACAGGTCTAGAGCTCATGCAGATGTCAGCTTCAGTCCTCACCCATAAAGCAGCTGTCCACAAACAAGCCACTAGAAATCCCTGCTCCAAACAGTGGTGCTACTAATGTGCTTAAGCCTCATTTAGAACAAATGGACAGAGAATAAGAATCAGCAACAAGTCAGCTGGCAGCAGTAAGGAACTCTCTTACCTTCCATGGCATATTTCATATCCTGGGCGAAAAGACTCCACATCACTTCTGCACTGATCTTCCCAACAGCAAGCTCCTGAGGAAACCTGAGGGGACATTTGGGAAAGGTTTTGGCATGTATCAGAGCAAAGGGCTCTTCTTTATTCAGCTCTGAGTTAAATCACAAGCTGAAAAGCTCAACATTACAGATGCTTCCTTCACCCTAGACAAATGATCAGGTGGAAGTTGGAAGACTGGACTCTGTGGCATAGACTAAATAAGCTGAAAACACACTGCTGTTGGGACTGGTTTTACCTCAAAAAGCCAAGCCCTGGATGCCTCCCCTAGAAGAGATGCATACAATAATTCTGGGAACATGATCTCAATGCCTTTGCACCTTTTCTAGTGTTAAGAGGCTGACAGGTGAACAGTAATCAGGTGTCCCTGCCATGTCACATCAATGATCACTAGGGCATCGTACACAGGTCTTTGTGTATAATACGTTGTCCGATGTCTCCCCCTTTTCTGCCCTGCGGGACTGGAGGAGTATCCACCGGTTTAACAGACAGTGTTCAGGTTCCTTTCCAATGCTGTGTCAACCCCACCCAATGCAATCTCCCACTGCTGCACAGAACACCACACGTTCCTAAATCACAGTGTAAGGTGTTGTCACCATGGCACCACTGTGTGCATTAATGTGCATCCCAGAACTGAGCAACATCAGAAAAAACCAAAAGAACATCTCACCCCATTTTCAGGTGCCTCCCTGAGTTCAGGATTGTAATAATCAGGGTGTTTGTGCTCGAACGCCATCGTAACTGAACCTTTTGAAACTCTTCCATCCCAATCAAAAAGAGTTATTTATATAGATAGAGACAGATAAGACAGAAAGACAGACAGACAAGATAAGTACTTCTATAAATACACAAGTGACAGAAGAGAAAGAAAGCAGTTTAACAAATAAAGCAGAACGCACAGAGACTAGCACTAGCCATATAGGACATGGAAGATTCTTACTGATTCAGGACTGGGGTATAAGAATTCTTGTCCTCTTCTATGATGGAAACTATCAGAGTGATGAGTTTGGGCCAGAAATCCAGGTTCCTGATGCTGGGGCCCTGGTCCTCAGGAGGAAGGTCCTGATTTTTGTTCTGGAAAGGAAGCCATTGGAAAACCAGTGTAAATTTAAAGGTGAAAGAAAAAGCTGGCAAATATAGATCACCATACAAACTCCAAACACTAATTATCTGCAGACTCTTAATTATCTGAAGAGCTTATAATTATTAATGTCTCCTGGCCACTTGCATGATCTAATGCAAAACCGGTAATGTGCCAAACCATGGTGTTTTACTGGTGGCCTCAGACCCAAATAATCCCTGTTTCATCATTTACAATGCCAAGAGTAGGTCAGGCTCCAGGAGACCTGCTGAGACATCATTTGCTCTAAGCTTGTTCCAAATACTTGCTTTTTACGCACCTGGGTTGACGACTATATTCACATTGACAGGGGGTGCGTGCATTACTGCAGCGTGGCCAGTAGAGCCCTCATAGATTTGAAAACGATTTGCATCTAGAGGTACCTCTTAAACCCGGTGCAGGACGCTGGGTGCTAGAAAACTGCTTGAGGTTTATCTGTGCTAAAGACAGTTTTCCTAAGAAGTCTACATTTGCTCTAATTGACTTTTGCTCAGTCAAAGCTGCATCAAACCTTCCCTTCACAAATAAGTGCTCATGAACTAGAACAGCTGAGGCTGGCAAAAGGAATCATAATTAGTTAGCGTAAAACAATTATCATCCTCCACTTACTAATTAGTGTTCATTAACTGATTACAAGTTTTGTGAATTCAGAAGATAACAAGTGACATAATTCTGTTTTTGTTGGCTTTATATAGCATTTAGTATTCTTGTTATTATCTTAAGAAAATCAGAAACTTGGATTTCTGCCCGCTTATCAGCTACTCACAGGATCTGTTTGGTACTCGCGACTGTACAGCTCATGACAGTTGTTGAAAATGTACTCATAGGTGGAGTTGAGGCAAGCTTTTACACAGTCCTTCACTACCTGGCTGGCTCGGGGGGGACTCTGCAGCTCTTGGACCTGGCAAGGAGACAACAGAGTCAAATAAAGCACCGTTCATTAATCAGACAGGGAAGGAACAAGGCACCAGTCTGGGAACTACTGATTCATCAGGACTTGGTGGGTCTGCTTTCAGTGGCTTGTGCTATCAGTGACCTGAAACCATGAATGGGTCGCTCTCCCCAGGCATGAAACAGCAGTGACAACACTTACGTCCCTGCAGGGTCATTTGGAGCGTAAAAGAGACTCTGAAGTGCTGAGGAAGATTCTTCAGA